>NC_045767.1:29199512-29502012 GCF_008692025.1 Phocoena sinus | reverse complement strand
TGAATCATTCCCAATATCTATTAATGTTCGGTGATTAGAGTTATTATAGTATGTTGAGACCTAAGAGTACATCTTATAATGAAAATACCTATAATCAATTTTTAGATTTTAAAATGTTACTTATTATACACCAAAATCTTATTTTAGGGTGACTTAAATATGGCCCTTTCTTTGTAGCCTTGAAAGATAAAGAGAATAGAGCACAGACACAACTCTATGAAATCCAGGACTATTTGCAGCCAGAATTTACTAAAATAAATCAAAAAGTGGTTACTTCACATAACAATTATTAAGTTTATGTCAGGGATAGTGAAAGAATAAGACATACTTGATCTTAAAAAAGGATTTAGAAAAGTGTGTTACACAAATGCACTTCTTATTTTTAAACTGTAAGCCTCTGTCAGCCCAGCCAGCCCAATGTATACAGACCCTCTGGAGCCGTGGCAGTGACTATATCTCCCTCATTTCTGTGGCCACCTCAGCCTCCAGAATTACTTGATGGAGTAATTAATGATGGCATTAAAGAGACATATCCTGCAGAAAAGTTATTTGATATGAAAGGAGAGATTTTATTTGAATAGTTGAATATGCACTATTAAAAACTGCCAGATCCTTGGTCACATTTCAATTTCGTTTTCTTTGTCAGTATTACTGATGATTGTTTACGTGTCTGTCTCCCCTTCTCGACGAAAATCTCCCCTTTTGTTACTGAAGGCCCAAGACCACATATTCAATTTTATACTCCATGTCTAATTTATCCTTTTGCACTGCCTCTGCCAGTTACCATCTGTGTGACTTTAGACAAACTATTTAACATCTCTGTGCCTCAGGCTCCTTATCTGTAAAATAGAAATGAAAATGATACGGATGTAGAAGAGGTTTTATGAGAAACAAATTAGTTAATATAATGCTTCCTATGTATGTTAGCACTTAAATATCAGTTATTATAATGTTGGTATTCGTGCCTTCCTAATCAATTTACATGGGGGCCTGGCATTAAATAGGCCCCTGTTACCTATTTTATGTGTTTAAATGACATTGAAAAGCATGACTCACAGATATCATTAACAAAAAGTTGTTTTTCCAAAATACAAAGAGTTTTATAGCTGAATTTCTGACTTGCTGCAAAATCATAGGCAATTCACTTTTTCTTCTACTGCCTCAGTTTCCTGCCTGTTGAAAATAGCAAAGTATCATTTCTCTCTCTGCTTTTTTTGTTTTGTTTTGTTTTCAATTTTTTTTTTTTTTTAAATTTATTGGCTGCATTGGATCTTCACTGCTGCGCACGGGCTCTCTCTAGTTGTGGTGAGCGGGGGCCCACTCTTTGCTGCGGTACACAGGCCTCCCATTGCGGTGGCCTCTCCTATTGCGGAGCACGGGCTCTAGGCGTGAGGGCTTCAGCAGTTGTGGCTCGTGGGCTCCAGAGCGCAGGCTCAGCAGCCGTGGCACACGGGCCCAGCCGCCCCGCGGCATGTGGGATCCTCCCGGACCAGGGTTCGAACCCTTGTCCCCTGCATTGGCAGGCGGACTCCCAACCACTGCGCCACCAGGGAAGTCCCTCTCTCTCTGCTTTAATGTGCTGTAAACTCTGCAGTAATATAATGACAAATGACAGTATTACCTAATTTTATCCTTGTAAAGGCATGTAAGATCGGAGTGTAATAAAGCCTATTTACATTGTTATAGTTCATAACTATGATTTATATATTTCCCCTGCGCTCCTACATCAAACCGGCATATAGTGTAAGTGCATTCTGGCAGTTGTTATTAAAAATAAAACATGCCCCTTTTTTTTTTGAACTGAAGTAGCCCAAGTTATGGGCAAGGTATGTTTAGGCAAGTAAGTTGCATGCTTCCAAGGTATGCTTAGGAAGGAGGAAGAAGGAAGCAGCGTGTTTATCTTGAGCACTTTGTAGTAGTTCTCCTGGCTGTTCATGACATGTATCTCCTTCTCCGGCCAGATGCAGCATCTGTCTTACTTAATTAGCAGGACAGTCTATTACATGTGGGGTTTGGAAGAATGAAAGATTTCTCAAGAGCCCTCTGCTTATGGTATTTTGTAATGCTGTTATTTGTGGATGGATCTGATAACTTGTAATTCTCTTTGTGTTCTCTGGCATGGTTTTTGGTGTAGGCAAAGAACTTTAATTCCATAGAATGTCTGAATGCCACGGAACAATTCAACTCTGATAACATGATGGGAGATGAAGAAGATCAAGGGAGAGAGATCCACTTCCTGCCTTTCTAAATTAACTGTACATTACAAGCAAGTTATATGAGCATTTTCATTTCAAAAGTTTTTTGATTTATACTTGAATCTTTTCACCTTTTTAGTGGCTCTCCTTCCTGGTATTTATTTTCTTCTTACATGTTATTAGGAATCTATTAGAAGCCATGTTGTCACTTTTCCACCACCCTTTTGTCTCATGAAGTCTGGAAAATTTAGTACTATAAAATGAAAAGAGAAGAAAAATTTAAAAACTAAAAGTGATTTAGAAAATTATCCATATATGTATTATTTTGAAGCAAATCCCAGACATAATTTTATTTTATTTGTAAATATTTTACCCATTATCCCTAAAAGATAAGTGTAATTTGAACATGACCACAAGGTCATTATCATATGTATATTAGCAGTAATTCTTAATATCATTAAATACTTAGGCATCGTTTAAATGTTCAGTTCTGTCATAAAAATCATAATGTTTTTCATAGATTTTTTTTCTTTTTTGAATTGGAATAAAAAAGTGTCCATGTATCACAGTTGGTTAATAGGTCGTTTAAGACCTTTTTAATTGATGGGCTTTATTTTCCACCACTTTCTCTCTTTTCCTCCCTGTAGTTCATTTGTTCAAGAAACTACATATTTTTCCTGTAGAGTCTGAATTTGCTGATTACATCTCTGTAGTGTCTTTTAACATGTTCTTCTCTCCTATGTACTTTAAAAAATGATAGTTGCATCTGATTAGCACTTTTTTCCTTAAATTATCTCATTTCTTTGTATTATGTTCTGATTTATAAACACAGTACACTAGTGTGGTATCTTAAGTGGACTATTTAAGATACTTTAAAATGCTTAACCTGTTATTAGACCAGTGGTTCTCAAACTGTGGTCCCTGAATCAGAATCCTCAGCATTACCCAGAGAACTTGTTAGATGTACAGATTTTCAGGCCCCGCTAACTCAGAATCTCTGGGGGAGGGATCTAGCGATTTGTGTTTTAACAAGCCATCCAGGTAATTTTGATGCAAGTTATAGCTTGAAAAGTACTGTTATAAATCATTAATAGTCACTGATTGGCCATTTGTATTCTTCAGAATTGCAAAACTATTGGCACTTATAAAGAAGCAATTAGGTAAATTATTCCTTGCATACATTTTCAAATAAATTATTATTTTACTACTACTACTAGTCTTACCCAATAAGGTTTGTCCCTTCTAATTTTTCCTTCTTCTAACCCAATGTATGGCTCTAATTCTTCTATCAATTAGTCCAGTGAAGAAAAGATAGGAAACCCAGTAAAGAATTGGTATCCTTAATTTTGAGCACTCTGTTAAATTTGCCAGCACCCATTCCATTTAATTTGAATGTGGTTCTAAACTCTCCGGCGGCCATGGCTCATGGGCCCAGCCACTCCGCGGCATGTGGGATCTTCCCGGACCGGGGCATGAACCCGTGTCCCCTGCATCGGCAGGTGGACTCTCAACCACTGGGCCGCCAGGGAAGCCCCGTGGCTGTTAACTCTTGCTGCTGCTCCTTTTCACTATGTCATGACCCTACTTAATGACTTCCTATTATTCCTGGAGCAAATCCAAGGTCCTCACTCTGTGTCGTACTTCAGAGACTTACACCATCGTGCCTCATTTTCACCAATGCTCACATACAACAATTTAATCTTTCTGTCCTACTTACCATTTATTGGCTTCCTTTAAGAAGAGCTCCTTATTCTTAAAATGTTTCTATTGCACAAGTACCTAAGCATTTATACAACCCATAATACCCCACATCTAGTCTTTGAAAACATTTTCCTAGATTAACCCTATAATGTAAAAGTGGAACTCATTCTTGGCTCATCTAGTCTTTTTCTGCATCACCATACTACACATGCACTAGTGGCAGTGCATGAATTCGTGGACAAGAGGCAGTAGTGTAAAGGTTAAAAGCATGGATGCCAGGATTTGAATCCTCTGCTATTTACTATGTCTGCCTTAATTTCTTCATCTGTAAATGGGGAAATTAATAGTACCAACATCATTGTGTTGTCCTGAGGATTAACTACTTCACTGTATGTAATATGCTTCCAAGAGTGCCTAGAAGATAGCTATCTATCTTTCTCTTAATATTTTATTTGATCGCATTAATTTTGCTTCATGGGTCTTCATGAGGCTGTCTACTCTAGAATATCCTTGCTGGTTAGAAATTATGCCATTAGCTTTCGATTAACATAACATTTAGTTCAGTGCCACCTGTAACCAGGTGCTTCTTGAATTTAGTGATGTTCCAAACGCACATCATTGAAACATAATATTAGAAAAATATAATTTAAAGTTCAAGAACTGAATAACAACTACAAATCATGTAACAAAGGAAAAAAAAGCTTTGTAGTTAGTGTATATAACATAATACAATATAATATAATAACATAATATAATATAAACTGTAATATAATACAGCGTATAGACTTTTACCAGTCTCTTATTTATGTGCTGTGAAAACAGGTAGTTTGCAAAACTCTACCTTCATTCTAGTAAGACTGCTTTGGGTAATGGGGGAAATCAGTGACCTGTTCTATCATCACTTGCGAATCGTAGCAATTACTTGTGTTGAAAGGTCTCAAAGTCTAACTAGTAGTTAACAAAGAAAGCTTGAAAACTGAGACAAAGTGTTAATGGTCACGTGAAGGTAAATCTAACAGGCATATTGACAGTTACAATGATTACTTCTGGCAACATGGGATTAGCAGGTCAAAAATTATAATCTGGTTCAGTTCTTGGTGTTTGCTACACCATGAGACAAACCAAACTAACTATGAAATGCGTGTGATTTATAATATAGAGAACATTACTCTCCATATGGCTCTGATATTGGTCAATATTAAATCACGTTGTCAAATATTAATACCAATAGACAGGTCAGCACTATCATAATGTAATAAAGGATTTTGTTATTTTCATATTCTGAATGCTGGCCACTCTTGACTCACTAAACGCCACTGTGTAGGTACAGGTGAATTATTGGCACAGCTGCTGTCGGGAAGGATTCTCCCCTAGTTGCATCCTGACTTCCCATTCAGGAGGTGAGGTTCAGCTCCTAGGACCACAGCCCTCAGTCCACAGGCAGATTCTGTGACTTCAGTTGCCTCCCGAAGGACTTTTCAATGAAGGGACTTACAGAGACACAGGTTAGCTATCTTCTTAGTGGCCCACACAGGTGTGGGGAGGGAAAGAGCATTTCTGAAATATTTGCTTTGGAAATAATTAAGAGAAAATGAGGCTTTATTTTTTTAGATTAGCTGAGAATCTTTGTCAGAAAGAAAGATTAAGGTAGATTAAACGGTGTGAATTATAATTTGTCGTAAGGTTGTTACGAGGATGAAAGGTATAGGATTTGTAAAGAGCCTGGCAGAGCATGTTATTTGAGAGTTAGTTACATAGTTAACAGAGTCTTTTGGCTACTTTTATTACCAGTTGGTTATGATGTTGCTAAGAAAGGGTATTTGGAGTTAGAGTGGGGCTGGTGAATACACTTTCTTCTCCCCTTGTAGACCCTTATTTCTCTTTGCCCTTCCTTTTATCCTCCACCTTCTCTCAAACCTGTGCCTTGATGCCCGTAGACCCTAGGTGGTGGGGTCCGTGTGCACTTGAGAGCTATTATGCAGTAGTCCAATGATGTAGTTTTCTGAGTTTCAAGGATATAAAAATCTATAATTTTGAATAGGTGTATACCCAATCCAGGAATGGTAACATAGACTGAAAATGAAATCTCTTTGACATATGTATACACACATATGCATATGCATGCATATACATACATAAAATGTGTGGAAACAGACGTTGAGATGAAAACAAGCCATTGTTCAGGCCGGTGATCCCGGGACAAAGCTATGAATTAACAAGATGGAGCAAAAGGAACGGGAGTACAAAACTATCCTATTACTCTGTATTTATTTTAATTGTTGTAGGTGTGGAAGCTTTGTAGCATGGAGGGGAGAGCAATATACATTTGAAAATTTCATGCCCCGAATTAATATTTTTCATACATTAACATCTATAAAATGCACTGTATTTACAGGAATGGGTCACATTCTACAGGGAAATTCTATTTCCTGCAGTTGTATTTTTATACCACCCAAAATACTTGTGAGAACCAATTAGCATCCACAACTTGCCATGTTCTTGTTAAGTGAACCTGGCATTGGAACGGCCAGCTAATCCTTTGGCAGCCTTGTGTGAAGTACTTAGGAAGCCTGGTATGTCCTTGCTCCAACCTTATGGCATTTGAGCCAACTCCCGCCACTGCCTATTGGCCCCTTATTGTGCACTGGTGAATTTCTGGCACAAAATGAGTTGTGGAGGTCACTGAACATGGAACACAGAGTGATTTTGTGGGCTCTCCTTCAAGGCCCGATCTTTAGACCTTCAGAAAAACTGTCCTTAAGCTTATAAGCATATAGACAAGGAGGCCATTCCAAATATCAAGTACTCAATTGTATCAAGTGCAAAAATGAGGTAATGTTACCATTAGGAATAAAATATTCTAAAACAATAGTCTACTGATAAAGCGCAGAATGATGGAAGGAAGCAAACTGCCTGGTTTGGAACCCAATGGGAAATCCTTTGATCCTCCTCTCTCTGTGCCCACGTATCATGTTCACCATCTTAGGGGGGTTTGGGAGTACCCGGCATGCCTTTGTGTGGCCTCAGGTAGTAGAGGTGGAAGACCCAGCTGGGGTCACATGGGATCTGGCCATCCTTAAATAACACATCTTTAAGAGAGCAGGAACGGTGCGGGGCGTGTGTGTGTGGGGTAAGGGGTGCACCTATGGCTGTCTCTTTCCTAACTGGGAGAGAAAAGGCAACATGGTACTGTGGGGACTGACACGGTCAGGTTGGTCTGAGTTTCAGGTTCCACTTCTCCACTGACTCACTGTGCAACCTTAATCAAGTTACCTGACCTTTCCTAGCTCAGTTTCCTCATCTGTGAAATGGTAATAACAATAGCACTCTCCTCAGAGGGCTGTTATGAGGATTAAAAGAGGCAATGAATGTACAGCATTTAGCACATCTCCTGGCTCATATGTGTTACGCCCTTAATACATGTTAGTTAACGTGTTCTTGCTGCTATGCTAGAAGTGTGTAAGCTGCTGACTGATCCCTTTTAAGAGGTTCATCCCTAAATAAAAGGGAAAACCATATTTAGTAAATTTAGAAGAGGCAATATTCCCTGAGACCAGCAGAAAGTCATAGCTCTTGAATGTGTGAAATCTGACTTTGTTACATAGAAATCTGTTGATGAAAAACAGATGAAACTGTGATAAATGACACATCAGTACTTATAAATTCACCTTTATTTGGCTAACCAGATAAAATACAAGACACTCAATTAAATTTAAATTTTAGATAAGCAATAGATAATCTGCTGGCATTTAAGTATGTCCCAAATATTGCGTGGGATATACTTATGCTAAAAGTGTTTAATTTGTTTTTGAGAATCAAATTTAACTTGGTGTCTTGCATTTTCATTTGCTAAATCTAGAAATCTTAACGTTTATATTTGCCTTTTCTGAACTGATGTTTAGTTTTGTACTTTTCCTCATAGACGTTTTTTCTTGTAATTGGTAATTTATCAACTTTTTCTGCTTCAATAAAGTGAAATTGTATATAAAATGTTAATATAATTTACAACTTTATGAGATGAGAAAAATTTATGAGGTGCAAATGAAAATGAAATAAATCCAAGGTCCAGTTGCATACCTAATAATAATAATACTTTTCACATTTCAGAAAAACTTGGTATTAACCTGATATGCAGTAGTATAGCAGTCAGTAGTGGATATAATGAGGGATAAATAAGAATCTAGGAGAACTTTGAATTGTTGCCACACATGATAGTTTTGTTATATTAAGAATACACATCCAAGAAAATACGAATTTTCTTAGTTTCACATTTGTGCTATTTTCTCTGCTAGTGTTATTCATATGTTTATTTGGGGGAGATAATTATTAACATTTCCATACTTAAAAATCTTTATTATTATTATTCACATAGTACCTGAAATTTACCCCAAACATAAACAGATCTCAAGACAAAAAAAGTCATTAAATTAAGCAGCTTTAGGATCATTGTAATTTTGAAACCAATATATTATAAACTAATGTTTTTCAAGTAGGAATTATGTATATAAAAAAACATATACATACACATACATCTTAATTTTTTTTCTGGGAAACATATCTCCTTTATGATTTCACAGATCTGAAAGCAACATCGTGCTAATGTGATTTATATTCCATTAAAACACAGATTAATCAGAAGTCCTATTTCTAGATGGTTAAATCTTAAGCTTATCTGAAATAAAAGTTTTGATTCTACAGAAACTTGTTGAAAATAGTTGAGCAATTAAATGTTTTTTAAAATTTTACTGTTTTTGGTAATCCATTTCATTTGGATTTTTGCCTTTTTCTTTATTTTAAAATCTAAATGGATTTCTGAAATGTTAACTGCTTTTGAAAAAAAGTTCTTTTTAGAAGCGTACGCCATACAATTACTCTACTGCCCTTTTAATTTCCTATTACTCTCTCAGAACTTCTCTTCTGCCCTTAGGTACCATAGTAATTAAATTGGGATAAAACCAAATAGTTCTTACATAAGGAAAAAGTAAAAGGCTTCTTTCACATGCCTGATAAATTGCTCTACTCTCTTTCCCGAATGTGTAAAATTATTTGAACTGAGAATGTTACCATTTTTGTGATAGCGTTTTGTGGATGTTGCCATTATAAAACAAAACTGTGATAGAAACACTAGGAATTCATATATATTCCTGAGCTAAACTATATAGGAAAAGATGAATAGCACTCGAAATAAATTTCAGCACTGTGCTTTCCTATCCCAATAATGTTGTGTACTTTATTTTTGTAACAGGAAATAGTTGAGTATTTTCATGTGTTTCTTACAATCAATTCAATTCCACATAATTCACCTTTAATCTCCATCATAAATGGTTTCTGTAAAGTTTGTTTTCATGTCATAGGTGAATTTTTATTACAAGCTAAGGAAAATGTAAAAATTCAAAATTAATTGTACCTTAAAAAACTTCAGTGTTAGAATATCATTTGGAAATCAGGACGTTTGAAGCAGATATAATAATAATAATAATAACCCAGCAAATGTAATCTTAAACTATTACTTACGTTCTTTCTGAAGAATAGAAAATATTACACTCAAAATAAATTCATAAAAAGAATCATACTGTTATTGATGGCTAGTCAAAATTTGAACTTTTTAGGATAATACCCCCCCTTTTAACATAAGCATATGGCTAGTACTGTGATGAATTTCTTGTTTCAAGCTTGAGTAGAAATAAGTCATGGAGCAAGATGAGGACGAGCTTGGTATAAAACTTCATTAACATATGGAAGGATCCAGGTGGTTCTGAAATCCAGGATTTCTGCCGAGCCTTTTAGCTCACTTCACTTTCCAACATGTAAGTGGCAGTTTCTTAAGAACTGGCATTTTATGATCTAATTATACTGGACCTAGACAGGCCAGGTAAGGGGGATCATTTATTTCAATAGAATGACCCATTTTTAGTGTGAGGAAAGAAATTGTCTTAAGAGAAATCTGTGCCTCAATCTTAATGTTTCCTCCTTACGTAAAATTACCCAAGTATAAGCTTCTTAATAGCAGAGACTTAGTCTGTTTTGTTTATTGTAGTATCTGCAGGGCCTAAAAACAGAAACTGGAACAGAGGAGGTGCCCAGTAAATATTTGCTGAATGAATGAAGGAATGCAGAGTTGATTGCACCAAACTGTAGGTGTGGAGAGTTTCACTTCATTTGGGAATTCCTGAAACTGGTGGCCTCCAACATCAGGAAGTCTGGGGTTCTGCCTCTGGCTTTTGATCTAAAGGAGCTATTCTCCCAAATGCCCTGTCTTTACTTGCCTGAGATTCTTATCTGCTGCTGGGAGATGATGATAGATAAATAATCCGTTTGTGTAATTCTTTGCAGTTTATAAAACACAAACTATATTTGTACCAGGATCTAATTCTTGAAAGTGAAACCTCTGTTTACTTTTGCCTGCCCTAGTTCTGTAAATTACCACCATCCATAATTTCTTAAAATTAGGGAAAAACTCTAGAATTCCTGACTGAGAAAAATGATATTCTTCAAGCCCAGAAATAGTTCAAACAAGGTGATTTCATAGCCTCAAAAGTAGCTGTGAATGTATGGCTTGCATATTAATTTCAAATAAGATGACATCAAGAGTCACTACTTAAGAACCTAAGCATACATTTTAGAAAATATAAAACACCAATGACAGATCCTCTGTATTCCAGAATTTTACTGTCTAGTGGGGGTGATGAACAAATACAGAAAAGACTAAAACGTTGGTGAAATAGACGCTCGTAGGTTCAAAGTGCTAAGGGGGGACTAATTAACTATGCTTAGAAATGTCAGAGAGAGGCTACGCAGACAGTGTGGTGAATGGACAAACCATTGACAGAGAAGTAGAAATTTGCCAAATTGGACTGCAGGGTTTGGGGAAGTGTAGAATGAAAAGAAGCCTTACAGGTAGGAGTAACAGCATATGGCAAAGCATGGAAGCTTGAAATTATAGAGTTCATTTGGGAAATGGTAAATTTGCTGACATGGCTGGAATATAGATTGCTTCAAAGAGAGTGACAGACAAGTTAATTGAAATTGGCATTTAAAAGGGCCTTTCATGCCATGCAAAGAAGGGAGTGATAGGGAACCTTGATGAATTTTGAGCAGGAAAGTGACATAATATTTGCGATTTAGTCTGGAACTGGTAGTTTTGTCAAAATAATAAGGCAACGTGAGAGGCCGGGTACAAAACTTGGAGGTTTTATTTTATTTTTTATTTTACGAGGTCCAGGTATTCCTGGCTAAATTGGCAATAATAAAAAATAATGCTAATAGTAATAAAAATCAAGTTCCTGGTAGTATTTTAGCCTTTTAAAAAAAATTGAGATATAATTGCCGTACAACTTTGTATAAGTTTAAACTTTAGCTTTCTGATGTGTATTGGCTTGGCCAAAAAGTTCGTTCGGGTTTTTCCATATAGGACAGTACGGAAAACCCAAAGGAACTTTTTGGCCAACCCAGTATAATTTCACCAATCCCTACATCAACCCTGTGACTCACAATTGTTATTGTTATTATCCTCATTTACAGACGAACAATGTTAGGTTTGGAAGAGTAAATGAACTTGCCCCAGGTCATACAGCTAATAAAGGTGTGAGTCAAGCCTGAAATCTGGACCAGTTCCTCACTTGCCTGTTGTCACCCAAGATGCCACGTACCACATCTGCCTGTGGGTGCACATGGGCCCCTTAATGCTAATACCCCCAGTTTATTGTGTGTTCCCTGCCTGCTGCTCAAGGACCTCAAGCCCTTCCCCTAAATTGCGCTTGGTTATTTCTGGTCATCCCCAGAGATTGTCTCATGTGAAACCCGGAACTATCAGCTCATGTTCTGCCCTGGAGGCCCAGCCACAGGTCACACAGGGGCCCAGACTTGTCTGTATCCCAGTTTAGGCTCTCACTGGAATTGTCGCCATACTATTACATACCAACTCTCTGGGGAATGGGCCAGGCTTTGAATGGCTATTGTGGCCTGCCTGCAAAAACTGTCATGTTTTATATCTTCAGTTATAATAAAATGTAGCTACTAATTCATAGATTTAAAAAATAGAATTGAAAGAATTCTCTCCCTACATTCCTTTTCCTGCTATTCTATCTTTCCATATCTTGGAAAGAAGAGAGAAAAAAGGGAAGAAGTCCCAGTTAGAATCATAGAAGGAGGGATTAGGAAAACTTACAGAACATTTTTCACTAACTTGGAAATTCAAATCTTAAAAAGGGGACTCAGAACAAATTACCCTTATTTTATCTCAGACCCAACAGCAGAAATAAATTCCAAACTACCGTCATACTTCAGATCTCAGGCAAAACACCAGAAAAGCCCTTACATGTCCCCTGAACACAGTACTTTGGGTTTTAGCTCTCATTTTTCCGTTACAGAACTCATCTGCGTAAAATTAAATAATTAATTACTTAATATATGGTTCAGTGCTTTTCTCTTCTGATCCAATGGTAGCTTTTTAAGGGCAGGAATGTTTTTTGTTTCAGATACAACAGTAGCATCAACCCTGAGTACAAGGCCTCACTCTGGCAGACTCTCACTAAATATTTATTGCCCACAGGGAAAAATGAATGATCAAACAAACTGATAGGGGTAGGATCTGGCCCTCACACATTGTAGGCAGTTGATGAGTAGGAATGATAGTGATCAGAAGAAGGGTTACACTCTGAAAGGTGTGGGCTGCATCAAGGTGCAGTTGTGTGTTATGATAGAAAGTCCCATGACCCATTAGGCATTTCTTACCAGGATGAGGCTTAAATCAATGTTTCAGTATTTTTCTAAGTTCCTTGGATCAATAGCAGCAGGGAAGGGGATTTCTTTCAGTTGTAAGGAAACCTCTATTTATGTGCTTCTATGCTTAATTGTTTCTAAAAGAGAACTTCAACAAGTTTTGTAGCAATTGCTTGCTTGTGAGTGATTTGTAGAAAGAAGGCTTGCACCTTATCCTTAGTGATAACTCCAGATAGCTTCCTAATACCCAGACTCTTGCAGTTCTTAAAGAGCACAGTCTAGACTTTACAGCTGCACGGTTTGAAGATCCTTTAAATAACTGCATATAATTTAAATATTATTTCTGGCATATTTGATGACTTCTATCTCTGCTCTGAATCACCAATAGCCTCATTTGGCAGTTCTACAGTGCAGAACTGTAGATTTTAAAAGCAGAATTCTTAAGAATTCCTAGGAACTATGAATTCCATTTAAAGGATTTTGAAATTCCCTACTCTTTTTGTGGTGGAGATCAAACCTTTTTTGAATTGAATAAACACACATTCTAGAAAACGGTATTGAGGACCTACTCTGCGTCCAGGCTCTGGACTGTCTAATTACAATCTGTACATTTCAACCTGAAATGTAAAAGTACCTTCTGCCCTGTTTACTCTTATCTTCTGTTATATTTACTCTTTGGTTCATTGGTAGCTCCATGTTGTCCTGGTACAACTTCTGATATTTAAGAAGTCGTGAAATACCTCGCACATTTGGCAGGAAACCTAAAATAATATGGACACTTACAGTAGCACCTCAAGAACTAGTTTGTCTAAAATTTCCTAAGAGGTCAAAAGGAAATCTAGAAGGAGAACAAATGTCATCTTTACTAACACTTCATCATTATCACAATTCATTGTGCAGGAAAAATGCTTCTTCCAATTTATCATGCTTCAGTCACACACACACACACAGTCACACACACACACCCCTTTATTTCACACATCTGCAAGGATGATGCAGTGTCTGTACATTTCATGGAGTATTAGTCCTTCCACAGGGAGTGGGTAAGGTCACAGGAAGAAAGTGAAACTGAAATCAATCCATCTGATTCCTTGCTTATTCTTAGTCTAATGAAAAATTCACCCTTACCCTAATTTCACCATCATTCTTTTCTATCTGAAGAAGGAGCCATGGAGTTTATAATTGAACTTTGACTCTACCTGGGTCAAAACTATATTTTCTCTCATGCCTCCCTTCTCCTCTGAAAGAAACAGCAAAAATGAAGGACTACTGTTCGAAGAGCATAACCATTCACATAGTAAAGTTATAGGGTCTTTCAGAGTCACTGAGAAGGAAATATTGCCGACAAGCATAATATTGGAAACAGTAGCTCTGGAGTTATAGCTACCTCTTGTTTTGTTGTGTTGGATCAAGAGAGAGCATGATGTTGATTTTGTTTGTAAAAGAAGTCGGCTTTGCCTCTGCTGGGATTGTTCCAAGAGCAGAGATAGAATGAAAGCACTAAAAGGAAGTGACAGTGATGACTACAGCCTCAGCTGGCACACCTTCAAAACATTTCAGATGATAGCGTTCCAAAGAGATATTGCAGTGTAGCTCCCATAAGTGCTAGACAAACAGATTTAGTGCTGCTCTACAGAAGGTAAAGTAAGTCAGACGAATAGAAAATGAATAAAAACATCAATACCGACACGAAAACCTTCTTGTAAACAAGCTATTGCATGACACAGCTAAACTGTAGAACTGTAAGCCAGCAAACTCTTCCATCCCTGGAAGGGATCACAGAGGCCGACAGATGGCTAGTTAGCCTCCCCTGGACATGTATCCGATGAGTGAGCGCTCCCTTCATTGTGAGGCAGCCAATTTGATTCTTGAACTATTTTTAATTGGTAAAGCATTTTTCTTTCTACTTTAGGAAATTTCCCTTTCTGTATCTTCTTATGGGTCCTAATTCTGTTCTTTGAAGTTATGGGTACTTAATCCTGCTTCCATGCACTAGCATTTCACATTTTTAAAACTGCCATCATGGGAACTTACCAGTGTCCAGTGGTTAAGACTCTGGGCTTCTACTGCTGCGGGGCCTGAGTTCGATCCCTGGTCAGGGAACTAAGATACCGCAAGCCATGCGGTGTGGCTGAAAAACCCCCCAAAGAAACAAAAAAACCCCAAACTACCATCTTGTTTCCCCTTAGTCTTCTCTTTTTCAAGATAAATGTCCTCTATCTGTTTCACCTCTCCCCAAATTACATGGTGTTCAGGCCCCTAACTGTTGATCTCTCTCGGAAAATGTGGCTTTCAGAAAGTGAACAGATGTAATTTTACAATGGACGATAACCTCCCCTGAAGAGGGGGCACTCTGCTTTCATCATCCTAGCCTGTTTTTTTTTTTTAATTAATTAATTTATTTTTGGCTGCATTGGGTGTTTGTTTCTGTGCGTGGGCTTTCTCTAGTTGCGGCGAGCAGGAGCTACTCTTCGTTGCGGTGCGCGGGCTTCTCATTGCGGTGGCTTCTCTTGTTGCGGAGCACGGGCTCTAGGCACACGGGCTTCAGTAGTTGTGGCTTGTGGGCTCTAGAGCGCAGGCTCAGTAGTTGTGACACATGGGCTTAACTGCTCTGTGGCATGTGGGATCTTCCCGTACCGGGGCTGGAACCCGAGTCCCCTGAATTGGCAGGCGGATTCCTAACCACTGCACCACCAGGGAAGCCCCCTAAGTTTTTACTGTGTAAAAAAATCTACTGTTATGTTTTTGGATAAATTTGAGCTCAAAGTCAAATAACCTCCATAGTCTTTGTTAACTTAAACTATCACGAAAATAGAAGTTTAGCAGAATATACTTGGAAATTAATGTTATTGAATTAAATTGATGCCACTACATTTATCTCTATTAAATCTCATTTTTCTTATTTCTGTTGGGGAGATTTTGAATGTTGATTGTTAAAGAAATGAAGCAAAAAACCCACCACATGTTGACTTCCCTCTCCATGCTAAATGCTGTGCTTTAAGGATCAAAAAAATCTAATGTAAGGCTGACAAGCAAACAAAGAGGTAGAATAATATCTGTGACAAGTGAAAGGTTACTTGTGTGTTCTGGTAATCCAGAGAGAGTAGTCTGTGAAATTTCTAAAACGAATTAATAATGATACTTGAATTGAGTCCTAAAGTATGACTAGGAATTTTCAGGAGGACAAGGGGTTGAGGCTATTATAAACAGATGCTCCAATATTGCAAAGGTACATATGCAAAAAAAGGGTCAAGTAAAATAAACACTGAAAAGTGTTCATTGGAATTAGCAAGTTCATTGCTAACTTTAAAAGCAGTTTCATTAGAGCTGTGGCTGCAAAAGTCAGATTTCAGTGTTAAGATCTGAACAGCAAGTGAGGAAAATAGACACCTCTTTGGAAAAGTTTGGTTATGAAGTAGTTTGCCCTTGGAAGCAAAAGCAGTGGTTTAAGTTGGGAGAAACCTCAAGGTGTTTGTATGCTGATGAAAAGGAGCCAGTGAGGAAGATGAAACATACAGGAGTCAGAAGATACACCCGATGGAGAAAAGATCAATTAGCTTTTGCCACATAACGAATCACACCAAAACTTTGTGGCTTAAGTCAATATATGTTTATTTTTTCTCAAAAACCTATGGGTTGGCTGGGCAGTTCTCTTGGTTTGGGCTGGCTGAGATGATCTCTGAAGTCTTCTGGTTGTTGGCCTGGGTGGAGTGATTGAAGATGGCTTCTTAGGTCTGGGAGTTGGCTCAGTATCAGCTGGGGCAATGACCAGGCCATGTGTCTTTCATCATCCTAAGGCTGGCCTAAGGTTTTACTACTTTTAAGTAGGCTAGCCTGAGATTATTCACATAGCGATGGTCCTAGGTTTCCCAAGAGCAGCAAGAAAAGGCAAACTTCAATGCACAAGCTCTTTCCAAAGCTCAGTTTATCTCACGTTTGCCATTGTCCCATTGGCTACAACAAGTCACATGGCCAAGCCCAGCATCATGGTGAAAAGGTGTGGGTGCTGAGAAATATGAACCATTGGAGGCCAGTGCTGCAGCCACCTACCGCAACAGAGATGAGATGTAGGTCTCATGAGAAAGTAGACTTGGACAAAAGGAAGAGCATAATGTAAGGACGGTTCTTGAGACAGTTAACTGTACGTAGGAGGGCATCAAATTTGGGGGAGATTATTGCTCGTGGCTCCTTTTTCCTCTTCGAAGTGAGGGGCTGTGTCATCCTGGATACAACAGGAGTAAAGGTATGAAAGGTGATTTAAAGAGAGTCAAGAAATTCTCAAATCCTAGAAGAAAGAGAGAGAGCTGACCAGAGACATGTAAAAAATAATTGCCATTAAATATTGAAAGTCCTTTTTAAGATTTAAAACCACCAATCGTAGTGGTATTCACCTATAGGTTGTTTTCTTTTTCCAGCAGTGCTCAATAACTTGATTATAGAAATGGAGAAAGTATAAGACTGAGTGGGGCTTCCCTGGTGGCGCAGTGGTTGAGAATCCGCCTGCCAATGCAGGGGACACGGGTTCGACCCCTGGTCCAGGAAGATCCCACAGGCCACGGAGCAACTAAGCCCGTGCACCACAACTACTGAGCCTGCGCTCTAGAGCCTGCAAGCCACAACTACAGAGCCCACGCACCACAACTACAGAGCCCATGCACCACAACTACTGAAGCCCACGCACTGCAACTAGAGAAAACCCGCACACAACAATGAAGACCCAGTGCAGCCAAGAATAAATAAATTAAATTAAAAAAAAAGAAAAGACAGTGGATCCGAGGTTGGAATTTTATGAACGAGGTGAGAGTTGTTGAGGTGAGGAAGTATGGGATCTTGGTATCATAGGCAATAAAACCAGGAGAGGAAGGCCATAAATTAAATATAAAGTTAAGAGAGTTTTGGTCTTGATAAGTTCAAAGTACAAGTGTTGTGGGACAACGGGAATTGAAAAAAGAAAGCCTATGGTCAGAGGAGGCTATTGGAGTTTGTGCTTTCAGGAGTGACGCAGTTTTGGATTGGCCACAGCGTGGGCTTTACTGAAGGGGGGATGCCGGGCAGGTCATTAGTGAGGAATGTTAAGGAACACGAAGGGTTATTGGGTACCTAACATCCCTGTGGATATTGGAGTTTCTCAGTAACCAGAGGAAGACTAAGAACCACTGGTTAAATGTACCTCCTTTTCTGGGGATTGTGATTCCGACTATCCTCCCTTTAGTGGAGAAGATTGAGGCAAAACAGGCATTGGGTAAGTCTTTTGTCTCTTTGTTTTCTGAAAATATTAAACACCTTTCATAAACAGTTGACATTTTGCTTCCTCTTGGGGGTTTCCTTTTAACAGTTTCAAAAATCCTATTGATGACTGGAATTCCTTCTAAGCCTCAGTGAATTCAGGTTTAAGACCTTGTTACACTCATCCAACAGATGTAAGCTCCTCCTTTCCCCCTGTTTGTCTTTGCTTTAGTGCTTTTACTTCCAGCTCTTACATATGTCCTTTTGAAATCTGAGCTCATCTGAGAACTCTCTTGTAACTTGATTGATTTTTCTAAATGTCTTTTCATTTTCTTCCATTCTTGGGCCATTCTTGGGGCCACAGTCTCTTCTAGCATGTTTGTTCCTGGGCTCCTACCTACTTTTTATCTGAACTTAAAACAAGGTGGCAGTGGCACGGGGGTGGAGGGGAAAGAAAAGAACAAAACCTGCTTGGAAATTATAGGATACGTATCTGACTCTACGAACATTTAAAAAAACTTTTTATGAGTTAAAAAAAGCCCCACGTAATCAGTTTTTCCTCAAGTTTTTTAAAAAGCATGAATTTTGGAATCAAACAGATCTAAATTCTAATCCTATTTCACCGTCTGCTGTCTGAGAATCCATGAATAAGACATCTTTTGAATCTGAATTCTCATTTATCTACTGGATGGAGGGTTAACACTTACTTCTGCACTTGCTGATGATCACCTGAAATCATGTGTGTCTTCTGTGCATAAAGCCTGGCACAGAATAGACACTCAGTGAATTCCTAATCCTGTTCCCAGTTCGGATTATTTATTTCTTATTAGTCAGATTTTAGTCCAGAGATTCTGCTTTTCCTTTATTTACAACTCTTCTGAGTTGAACTTGCCAACAAGACAAAGTGGAAAAAAAAAAATGGAAATCTTTAAAGTGCTAATAAATACAAATGTAAAAAAGAAACATTATATCTTTAAATTGATGCTTGGAAGTATTCTTGTAAACATTACTACTACGTTTAAAAGGATATATACCAAACCATACCATCTATAGCACTCCATGAATATATTTTTAAAATTCATGACTTATTTTATAAACAGCACAATTATATTTTGGCATTGTTTGTGTGCATGTCCAGAGTGGAAATCTGTGCTGTTGAATGTTTAGAATGTATCAGTTTTATAACCTTAGTTTGTGATTTATTTACTTTGATAAGCTGGGGAGTTTAAAAATGGACGTAGCTCAGATCTCTCTCAACTTCTGAGAGATTTTCTTACTATGAAGATTGAAGCAATGACTAAAAATGCTCTCTCATCTATGAAGCACTTCACAACTGTAGGGTCTTCTGATTTTTTTTTTTTTTTTTGCAATACGCGGGCCTCTCACTGCTGTGGCCTCTCCCGTTGCGGAGCACAGGCTCCGGACGCTCAGGCTCAGCGGCCATGGCTCACGGGCCCAGCCGCTCCGCGGCATGTGGGATCTTCCCGGACCGGAGCACGAACCCATGTCCCCTGCATCGGCAGGCAGACTCTCAACCACTGCACCACCAGGGAAGCCCGGGTCTTCTGATTATTGACCATGTGCTTCCAGTGTGTGATAGGTTCCAATTTTACCCAAATATCTCAAGCACTTTGCTCAGGGGTATGCCATGGTGGGTCTCTGGGTGGTCAGAAGGACGCTCTGAGGACTGGCATGAGAGTTGGGTTATTTCCACAAAAGAACACTTAGCCTAATTCATCATTTCCCTCCAAATACCAACCCTGTTTTTTTTAGTCCCTGATATTTCAAAGTAAAATGACAGAAGATAATTTTATTGGAAACTGATCCATTCTAGGACTTTCAAA
The DNA here is from genome assembly GCF_008692025.1 of Phocoena sinus. Classification (NCBI taxonomy): domain Eukaryota; kingdom Metazoa; phylum Chordata; class Mammalia; order Artiodactyla; family Phocoenidae; genus Phocoena; species Phocoena sinus. The sequence continues at coordinate 29,482,325 of NC_045767.1, read as the reverse complement.
TCTGAATGTTTTGTGAAATAGAACAGTCAGTTTAGAAAAGATGAAGGAGAGGCAAACAATTGTAACAACAGTCTGCAGGCAGAGGAGGAAGAAGAACCCAGAGCAGAGAACAGTGGGGAAGGGCTCAGGCAGAGAGTCTGGCCCTGAGTCTTGGCTCCGTGCCTTTCTGAGCGGCCTTGGTAAGTGAATCTACCTCTCATCTGTATAATGAAGGCAATAACAGTGTTTTGCTCATTGGCTTGGTTTGAAGCTTAAAGGGAAGCACACATGCAAAATACCTCACAGTGCCTCACACATTAAATCTTCAGGAAATTGTTTAACTCTCTAAAAGGAAGCGCAGTGCCCACTCCAATGGCCACACCTCTGATTATACAGCAGAGAAGTAGAAGCTGTAAGCATGTACCTGTTTAAACATGTCAGCAGGTACCTGTAGATACTCTACTCAGCTGATTGTTGATTGGGTGGTGAGCATTTGAGTGGCCTATATTAACTTCAATATCATAATGACTTTGAACCCAACTGACAGTTTTCTCTGGGTACCATGAGTCTTCCTAATATTCCAAGACCTGATTTTGTTGACACCTTCTTTGTTTTTTTTCCCATAAATTTATTCATTTATTTATTTATTTTTGGCTGTGCGGGTCTTCATTGCTGTGCGTGGGCTTTCTCTAGTTGCAGCGAGAGGGGGCCACTCCTCGTTGTGGTGCACGGGCTTCTCATTGTAGTGGCTTATTTTTGTTACAGAGCATGGGCTCCAGGTGCGCAGGCCTCAGTATTTGTGGCATGCGGGCTCAGTGGTTGTGGCTCATGGGCTTTTGAGTGCAGGCTCAGTAGTTGTGGCGCACGGGCTTAGTTGCTCCGTGGTATGTGGGATCTTCCCGGACCAGGGCTTGAACATGTGTCCCCTGCATTGGCAGGCGGATTCTTAACCACTGTACCACCACGGAAGTCCTGTTGACACCTTCTTATTCTAGAATCTAGATGTGGATTTTGGCTAAGGTGATATTTCAATTGAATATTAAAAAACAACCAGAACCATTATTCTGTAACAAAACTGTTATTAATTTAGAAGGATCTTGTGGACTAAGTACGTATTGAAATGAGCCTTGAAAAACTGGAAGGGTTTGGATAGGTAGGTTCTAGAGACAGAGGAGGGTATAGCATGTAAATCTGGTGAGTGAAAATCTAGAGATGGGTAAACAAGAGAATGGTGGGTTAGCATCAGGCTTATATAAGAGAGGAGTAGGGAATGCTGTGGGATATTTAAAGTGGGGACAGGTGATGAAATATATAATAGGAACAGAATGAATTCTTCAGGAGAGACATGATGATGATAATGAAATTTAGAAATTTAGACTGATGTGTGAGAACGAAAAGAGAAATATATTTGAGAAGATTAATGACGTGAAGCAAATGGTCTTTAGACCTCTTTAAACTTTATACATCTTGTGAGATGCATATGAGGAGAAAGTCAAAGATTAATCTAAATCTGAAGGAAAAATATTCCATATTTCTCTGTTTTTATTGGTTTTTTTTTTTTTTTACTTGGAAATTGATTTTCTCTAAATAACACATGCTTAAAAGTATCTCAGGCAAGTAGAGTTTTCATGGAATCATATACATTCCTAACTGTGGCAGACTAGGTGAAGAATTTACACAGTCATGTATTCTTGAGATCTTTAGTAGTGCTTTTTTCAGTGTGAAGTTGAGGCGTATTTGTTTAAATAAATTAATGTTCCTATTTACAGTGACTCACTTGATGGGAACAACAAATTCATTTTCAGGTCTGGGCTGACCTTCATGACTTTTCCTCTAAAAGGTAGATGGTGCTGCATCATCGTGCTTTTTGTGCTAACAAGTCCTGAGAAGCAGGGAAGACTTCCTCTTCTTGTTTTTCACTATGACACCCTCTGATCTACACCTGGCACCCTGTAATGAGCATGTGCTGTAGATTACAACCTATGAAAGGTCCTGTGCTGTCAGCCCAGCCCATGCTTTGCTATGTTGACCTGCTGGCAAATTATAGCTGTTACCCCTGCCAAATGAGTCAGTTGAGATGGAAACATCAATTTGAGATGATGTGTACTTTCTGTTGTAAGAATACAATTTAGGGAGGTGACGTGATTGTCACACATGTACATTTAAGTTTTAAATTTAATAGCCCCTGTAGTAGAGGCACAGGAAGATAAGGATAAGAGAGACATCTTTAATCAAAATATAAGAATTGCTGCTTGGCTTAAAACAAAACAAACCAAAGCTAATAGTGAAATCAAATGAAATGACTTTAAAACAAGAGTCACTGCAAGCAAATCAGGAAAAAAATCGAGAAAAGATAATTAGAAAGATAATTTAAAAGGATATGCATTCATTTATTCTTTTGTTCAATAATCATTTATAGAGTGAGCGCTATGCTATACGCTGATGATCAAAAATAAAAGATAAGCCTTGGCATTGAAAATTTCTTAGATTTATAGAGGAGAAAGTTTAGCCTATAGTAATAATAAAATATTATAAAGCTATCTGGAATTTTCTTGTGAATATAAAGAAAATTACTGTTATCCAATGTCAAATTGTTTAGAATTTTTAAAAAATTTTATTTATTTATTTTGTGGTACGCGGGCCTCTCACTGCTGTGGCCTCTCCCGTTGCGGAGCACAGGCTCCGGACGCACAGGCTCAGCGGCCATGGCTCACGGGCCCAGCCGCTCCGCAGCATGTGGGATCTTCCCGGACCGGGGCACGAACCCGTGTCCCCTGCATCGGCAGGCGGGCTCTCAACCACTGCGCCACCAGAGAAGCCCTAATTGCTTGATCTTATATTGAAAGATTTAGGACATCCTAATTTTAATTAATAAATTAATGACATCAAAGGCAAAAATAATGTGAATGATGTGTGCCATTTAAAATTTTAAAATAATGTTTAATTAGTAAAATATAAATTAACGTCTATGATTATTTGGTGTCACAGATATTCCTATTAGAGTAGAAAATCTGAGATTATTCTGATCTTGGAAAGTAAGGATGAGGATGATGTTTTGTTTGTTGTTGAACCCTAGTACTTACCTTTGAGTCTGGCATATAGTATTTATGTCCCTAATCAATTATGTGTCAAATGCTGTGGTTTTCCCACCTTCTTCCTGGCTAAAGGTACCCCGATTTTGTTCAGACATCAGGCCAGAGTACACTCAGAGAATGTATGCCCAGTCATGTGAGGTAGATCACAGTTGGTCTAAACTATTACAATAATTCTACTCCCTTTTGGAATGGCTGGTCTAATGGTGATCGTGGTGTCCCTTTCTGGATGATGAGATACAAGAGAAAGTATGCTGAAGGCTTACGGGGAAAAGCCTCTACCCTGATTAGATGGGACATGGAAGAAACCCCTCTCCTTTCCTTCTTGAACCTGCATGTGAGCTCGTGTTGTAGAAGCTGTGAAAGCCATGTTGCCACCAGAAGAAGAGCCCAAGAGACTTTCAGAGAAAGTGACCCAAAATGCACACACTATTGAACCTCTTATTAGGGAAAATAACCCCTATTATTTTGGTCACTTTTTTTTAAACTTGTGAATGAAAGTGTTTTAATTTAATCTAAATTTTATACACTTCTGGAGTTAAGTATGATTTTAATAAATTATTATGGAAATCTTTTCCTTATTTGATAGTTGAATCATGGCCTTAAGGTTCTGGCTCCTGGGGTAAATAAGCTAATCAGGCAGTCTTATTCGTGAACCGGGAAGAATGGTATTCTGCACCAAAGTTTTGTGAACATAATATGAAAATATTGTTCAAGTGAAAAAGACATAAATCTTACAGATAATGGTGCTCGAACACCCTATTTGTTCCTTCTTTTTCCTGAAGTAAAGTAGATGATTCAACGTTCATCACTACCGTGTTACGCGTTACTGACTTTGTTTGCACGTGGCCCTGGAATGGGTGCTGGTGATGTAAAGGGATAGAGAGAGCTTGGGGCTCCTTGGATGTCATAGTTCTATAGTGCTTGATGTGTATTCACTTATTGAATCCTTATAATAACGCTACTACTAATAACGGTACTAACATATCACAGAAGAGGAAACTGAGGCACAGAGAGGTTAAGTAACTTACCCAAGGTCAAACAGTGGAAAAGATAAAGACAGAATTGAACCTGGGCAGCCAGGCTCCATAGTTTGTGCTTTCATCTAATATGCTATTCTACCTTTCACAAGACCTTGACTCTCAGAGGCTATTTCACCTTCCCTCCTCCATCCCCCTGCCCCCACCTCGTGTTATCTGTCATCCATGAATATCACCCTCACTGAAATTACTCTTGCCAAAGCCACCAGCAACTTCACGTTCACCAAACCCAGGAGGTTTTTCTTATGAGTTAACTTTCCCCTTTTTGTAACATTCTTTAAACTCTCCTTGTCCCACTTTCCCCCACAAAACATTTTCCTGGATCTTTGCCCATTTCCACCAATGTTGTACAGTTTTCCCTTTAACTTTAATGCAAAAGTTACCTTCACGGATACACGTACTAGATGGAAAGTTGGTGAGTAAGGGTGGTGTTTTCTGCCTCTCCATAACCAGAACCCTCACCTGGTGCATCCTCTACTGTCTCTGCCAGGTCCCTGAGCACTGCTGAGGAAGGCAGTCTCTGTACTGTCAGCCCCAAGCCCACGCTTGGGGCTTCCTGGCAATCTTGTTCATGTCCTTCTAATTCTCTGTCTCATTCTCCCAAGGAGCACATCCCTCCTCCTCAGATTATCTCCACGTATCCCCACACCAGCTGTGCGCTCACTGTCTTCGGGTGATCACTTCATTTGTGATGGGAAAGTGGAAGCTTTGACATTCCTGCTGCCCCTGCTGCTTTCTGGGTCCACCCTCTGCTTTTCCAGCCCAGCTCTCTTACTGAATAAGGCCAACTCTGGACCTGTGCTCGGTGTATTGCTTTCACTTTTTCCTCTACTTCATCCCAAATGTACATATATTCAAACATCATGTCTCGTGACTTTTACCTAATGTCTTTCAAATATTGTTACTTTTCTCCATCTTCACAGTCAGCGCTGGGATTAAGGCATCACCGCCTCTCACCTGAATACTAGCAAGAGCCCCTGAATTTGTCTTAATTCCATGAGTTTTCCTCCCTCTGATCCATTTTCCATGCTGCACACAGTGCCACTTTTTCCAAAAGTCATATCTATCTAAGTGTCATTCTCTGCGTAAAACTCTTTAGTAACTTCCCATGGCCTTTAGAAAAGATCCAGCATTTTTAGTAAGGCATCTATCCCTTCAATACCTTTCCTGCCAACAGGTACCCCTTCACCCTCCATCCAAACACACACATAAACACACACACACGCACACTCTTTCTCTCTCATTCTGCTCAAACTACACACAACTGCTTAGGGGTCAGCATATATGTTATGCCATTTTTCTAGTCTACAAGCCAATGCAAATACTGATTTGCTTAGATGTTGCTTTCTCTGGCAAGAAACATAGGGATAGTTATTCTTTTCCTGGAGTCCCTTATTATAGCACTTTTCACATTGTTTTGCAAGTTTTAATTTCTCTTTTGCCTCTAATCTTCCTTTAAAATTGTTTCTTTTAAGCTTTCATTTAAATTGCTTCTATCCTTGCCATGTGGCACAGTAACCAACACATAATAGAAATGCCAAAAAATTTGTTCATTAAAGATGTTTTTCTTTTGATAGATGGTCAATACATGTTTGAGTACGATGACAAGAAGACAAACAATACAACATAGCTAAGCTATTGCTAGGCGCCTAAGAATTACCACAGGAGTACAGGGAAGGTGAGATAGTTAGGGATTGTGGGCAGTGCGGAACCCTATCTCCTATTCTGATTCTCCACCAGCACCTACCCTGGAAAATAGCAGATGATCAGCAAACTTTGTATGCACCATTGCTGAGGGGAGTATCTTGAGCTGGAACTTGAAGGAAGGGGTGTTTTTTTAAAATGAGAGAATAGATACAGTTAAATCCAACCTGTGGAATGAAGTCCAGCAGATTCATAGGAAGGCACTGCACATGCTGTCATTGGTTTTGGCTGAGACATGCATCTTATTACATATATTGACATCTCTAATACTAGATCAAGGAATTTGGACACAATCTTATAAATCAGTAGTTGCCAGCAACTTTCCATGGCACACGTAGAATATGAAAACATTTAAAAGTCATCTTGGGGTAAAAGAGGAGAAGACCTGAAATGGCCGGAGGGGGTGGGGAGTGTGAAAGTGATGAGAGGTGGAGGTGACTCAGGCTCTGGCTCTCTGAGGCCCACCTGTCCCAGGCCAGGCCGGATGCCCTCGGGGCTCTGGAAATGGATCACTAGCACACCTGTAATCCATTCGTGGTCCACGTCAGTTGAAAAGCTGTGCCCCAATGACAATGGGAAACTATCAAAGTCTACAAAGTGGTATTTGAGGGAGATTAATCTGACAGTAATATATATGTGGGGAGTGTGTTTAGGGCAGGAAAATAAAATAAGTGATTTCCAAAGTCCAGGTGTGAAGTAACGCATACCTGCAATGACATGGCAAAGTAACAATAAAAAAGGCGGGGGGGGGGGGTCAAGAGACATAAAACTTGTTGTGAGACAAGGGAAGAAAAATGATTTCCCAGTATTGAAACTGAATGACTGGGAAGACACGATGGCCCTACTCACAGGGCAAGGAAGAGAAAATCCAGAGGAAGAACTGGTTTCTGAAGAAAGATGACAAGCTAGGTAGTACATAATAAGTTCAAGGTGATGGAAGGGCAGCCAGGTGGAAATGGAAATGAGAGATGTGAGAAGGAAGTTTAGTGGGGGGTTTAGGATTAGAGATAGCACTTTAAGAGTTATCTATGAGAAGTGGGAGTTAAAAATCATCAGAGTAAATGAAGTTCTGAACAATAGTATGTAAGAGAGAAAAAGGTAGAACTAAGCCTTAGGGCAGTGGTTTTCAATGTATAGCCCCCTGAACAGTATCAGCATCACCTGGGAACTTGTTAGAAATATGAATGATCAGGCCCACTCCAGACCTGCTGAATCAAAAGCTTTGGGATTGGGGCCCAGCAATCTGTGTTTTCACAAGCCTTCCGGGGTATTTGGGTGGTTGTCTTAAAGTTACGTTCATCTTCTGGAGGCAGGTCAGGTAATAGCATCAACAAGGGGACCAGCGATCAGCCAGAGGGTGGAAGGTAAATTCTAAGTAGGATAATGAAAGCAAAGACAAGTGAGTTTCAAGAGGCCTATGAAGAATGTCCAACAGATCAAAAAGTCAAAAGATGATTGGTTGATGGAATGATGGGAAGAAAAATAGTCATTAGCTTTTTATGGCTATTAAAGAGTAGGTGCCTACCCTGGGCATATATCTGGAGAAAACCATAATTCGAAATGATACATGCACCCCAATTTTCATTGCAGCACTATTTACAATAGCCAAGACATGGAAGACATGGAACAATATTACTCAGCCATAAGAAAGAATGAAATAATGCCATTTGCAGCAACATGGATGGACCTAGAGATTATCATACTAAGTCAGACAAAGACAAATACCATATGATGTCACTTATATGTGGAATATGAAAAAATGATACAAATGAACTTATTTACAAGACAGAAATAGACTCACAGACTTACAAAACAAACTTATGATTGCCAAAGGGGAAAGGTTGGGAGGAGGGATAAATTAGGAGGTTGGGATTAACATATACACACTACTATATATAAAATAGATAAAGAAGGACCTACTGTGTAGTGCAGGGAATGCTACTCAGTATTCTGTAATAACCTATGTGGGAAATGAATCTGAAAAAGAATGTATATATGTAACTGAGTCACTTTGCTCTGCACCTGAAACAAACACAGCATTGTAAATCAACTATACTCCAATATAAAATAAAATTTTTTTAAAAAAGAGTGAGCGGTGAGTGAAAAACCAGCTGTATCATTATAAACCATTGTTTGTACTAATAAGGATATTAAATAGAATAATAGCACAAAGGGAAAACATTTAAAAAATGCTTTTTCCCCTGTGACATAGGAAGGCTTGAGCCCGTGTGTTAGCAAGAGGGAAGAGACAGGGGCTTCCCTGGTGGCGCAGTGGTTGAGAGTCCGCCTGCCGATGCAGGGGACACGTGTTCGTGGCCCGGTCCGGGAAGATCCCACGTGCCGCGGAGCGGCTGGGCCCGTGAGCCATGGCCGCTGGGCCTGCGCGTCCGGAGCCTGTGCTCCGCAACGGGAGAGGCCACAGCAGTGAGAGGCCCGCGTACCGCAAAAAAAAAAGAAAACAAAAAGGGAAGAGACAGAGGAGAGATGCCAGGGAAGGATAGGGCATCAGTGTAAGCCTGTTCCTGCTTTATTCACTCTTTCTGTAAACTATATTTATAGAATCTATATTCTAAATCTATATTTATTTCTATATTTACATATTCTTACTTGTAGCATTACTATTGATGCCCATATTCATGATTTTGAGTGAGTGCCATGCCGAGACTGAATTTTCCAGGAAAAGCATCATATAGGATTCAGAATAGCCAAAGGGAACATCTTACCATCATTAGCTGAATTTAATGTCTGTAGTAACATTTTCTAAGAAAGCTACTTTCGTGGAAACTCCCTGTCTAGAAAATACAACAGTGCCCTTCAGGATTGATACTTACCTAAGTGGGGTTATATGAACGCTAGAAAATGTCTTTAGTTTTAGTTTTTCTTAAGGATAAGGTGGTTCAGGAGAGATTTAAACAAACTTATTGCAACAACAGTCTGTTCTAAAACTTTTACTTCCTCCATCCTCTTATAAATCCATAGAAGCATCCTAATATGTATATACCTATATAGCTTTTTCTTACTATAAACATTCATATTATATTCCATTCAGAAGTTTTTCAAGTTTTTTTTTAATGAAACACGGAGGTAGATAAGTTAGTATTCTTTTCATGCCTCCACCTTTTGTTCTTTATAATCTGTTAATGCTATTATGTTTATATAACCTTGGATTCTTTTAAAGTTGTTTTCAGTAATTTTAGTTCTCAGATTGTGATCCTTGGTGAGTTATCCAGCATCTTTGTATGCCAACTCTCTCAGAAAAGTGGGTTTATAATATGAATCCACTTCAAAGCATTTCAGGACTAATAGGAAAAATAAAATTAAAAAAATATAATGACAATTGTAACTCAACTGGGTAATTTCCTAAATAATCAGTACATAAAAATAACACCTTTCATCTGGGTTTATAATTGGAGAAGTTGTGATTAAGTGAAGCAATGTGCCCTATTTAATTCTAATTAGAATTTAACTCTAGAATTTAACATCATCTGTTCTCTCCCTATCGTTCATAGCATAGCTTATTTACAGAGCTACACTGTGAGTCAAATCATTTCCCAACTAACTATCTAAAGGCATGTTTGACAGAACATACTTTTATATGACAGAAAATATTCTGTCCTCCAATAACAGCATTGTAAAACACACACACGTACACACACACACACACACACACACACACACACACTGTATTTGAGTTAATCTGAGCTAACAACAGAGGAACAAAATCTGTGGTCCACAACTATTTATAAGAACGACAGTGAAGATGGGAGCAGATTGGAAAAACTTCGTGGCAGAATTCCTGTATTCCCAAGAGTCATTCGGTGCTCTGGTCAAGGAAGTATGAGTGATTCTTAGAATTCACTTTTTGGAATCTTTAGTTTTATTTAGATCAGTGGACAAGATTAGATACTTGTAATATTTCTTTATTGAATGTTGGAAAATGAGACCATTAGACATAGCTATTTTTTACTTGTTTAGTAAGAGAGAAGGCAAGACTGTGTGTGTGTGTGTGTGTGTGTGTGTGTGTGTGCGCGCGCACGTGCACGCAAGTGTGCACATGGGCACTGGTGCACACACGTGATTTGGGGAGGAGGGAGCAAAACAAGGGTTTATGGGTGTTATTGCGTGCTCTGATCATTTTAAGGAGAACCATGTACAACTTGTGATTACTATTTGTGTTTGGTTAAATACATGACAAGACGACATGAAGGACATTGAACAGTTCATAGTCTGGTCTATCTAATTTGGATCTTTTTGTAATGTGAGTTTTTTTATGCATTCTTGCAAAAACACAGCTTACTCTGAAATACACTGATAAGGATGTTACTCTTCTGTATAGACTCGGAATTTTTCTTCTTTAAATGCATCTTGGTGATCCTTGCTTGCAAACTTTTTCTTTTATAGATGATAACATTGCAGGCTAAAATATTTGTAATTGTGTTTATGTGCTCTTTTTTCTTATTCTCACTATTCCTAGCCTGATCATGTTTACTCATTCCAATCTCTTTATAGATTGGAACCTGAATCCTTATTAATGATATATGGTTTGCAGTTCATATTTTTATATTTCCATATACTTTACAGATGACAGTTTTACATGATTTGGAGCTGGTTGTTTAGTACAACTGGGTCTCACTTACCTACCTCTGAAATGGGCATTATTCATTCTAACTCGTGTATCTCTTAAGAATTTGAGAGGACTGTCACTTCTTCTAAAGGGTTTGAGCTCCTTGAAATAAAATAGGCCTTGGGCATTGTTTTTATTAACAAAAATATAGATATCAAAGTGAATTGGTTGTTCATAGTTGTTCTCAGTTCGATCTTTTCATATTATTTTTCTTGGATAAGTAGAGTAAATCACTGAAAACATTAGAATTTATGGATGAACAAACATGTTGGATTAACACTATATAATTTCATTATTTAGTTCTGGTCGGTAATTCATGTGCTAATGGTTCAAGCATTATCTTATCTTTCAACAAGTTTTCCCTATTATTTTGGGGAAACTTTGGGTCTCTCTAATAGTTGTAGTTATACTCTATGAGATTAGTTTTATGTTCCAGTGAATAATATTTTATTTTCAAAGTAAGCTTAGACATTATTGCTTTATATTATAATTCATCATTATAGCATTACTTATGAAACCAGATGTGGTTCAGTCCCTTCCAAGTGCATATTCCTTGCTGCAGGCTGAACTCTGCCTACAGATATGCCCGCGCACCTCATATTCATACTAATTGAAATTTGGAAAATCATCAGGTCAAACATTCTTTTCTATCATCTCCAGATTTACGTCAGATAAAAATGACTTGGTTGTCATTCTTCCCTCCAATTAAAAAATGAAAAAAAAATTGTTTTGCAAAATCCAATTTGGCTACGAATAGAGGGCAGCAGAATTTCATTTTGGACTTCTTGATTCTTATTCTACTTGGCCTTTAATTATTAGACAATTAATTTTTCCTTCAGATTAAAAAATATAGATATGCTTCATGTGCTGCTTTTTCTTACATATTTTAACCTCATCGCTCTGGTTCTGTCTGCAGAGAATCTATCATTCGCCACTTGTACCCCTGTTTACTATTGATGTTGTGCCCTTTCTGCTCAGTGTTTATTAAAGAACTGTTTATCTTGTCTTCTCAGTGCTCCCAGAAGCAGACTTGTTAGTCTTAAGTCTTCTAATCCTTATTTTGCATTTCTTTGTTATAATTTTTTTTTGAGTTCTGTGATTACCATTTCTTGTAATACATAAGATGATGTGCTTTGTACCTTTTCAATTTACTTCTTTCTAAACAGATATGTTTTACTATAACTTGATTCAAGTAAACATGGCCCTGCGTTTACTCCTATGGATGTAGCTGGCATATGCTCACGACATTATCACAAAAAAGTGTCAATCTACTTTCTCTGGCTGTTGATGGATTTTGTGGGTACAACCTTACAATCGTCCAGGGTATTCTTTGGGAGTATACCCTGAGAGTTAATTGTCTTAATTGTTTTAATATAAATAGCATTTTCTCCTGCTGGAAGAGACTTCATGGTGAAAATTCAATCAAGTCTGAGTGAATAAAATGAGAAAGACCTGATGATACTGGATCACATATGTAATGGCAGCTAATAACAAGACAATTCGGTTCTTCTTGTTTATCATGAAATAGATCATACATACAAAAGAGCATATACAATGTGCATTTAAAAAAGCAATATAAAATGCTTCAAGTATTTTCCTATAATCCTTATATGGGGCCTTATTCATATGTGTTTCCTTTCTGTTTTAGTATGGGATATCTGATTCATTTCTTCAAGTCAATCTTTAGCCTCACTGGTTTCCAAAAGTATCTTAGTATCTTTATAGATTTCTCTCCTCCTACTTTCCTACTCTTAGAGATTCTAATTGTCTGTCTGGCTAAGGCCTGGGCACCAGAATTATAAAAAATTCCCCAGGTGTTTTCAACATGGAGAGATTTTGGAGAATCACACTGAAGTCTGGTGTGTCGTCCTGTTCTCTGCTTCCATCTCTTAGTTGTGCTAATTCCTTCCCCAGCTTCTTGTTCTGTTTTGCGGCTCCCTCATCCCTGAACGTCCCCTCGATGCCACTCTTCCTCCTTGTAGCCTTCCCTGACATTTTAAGGAGAGTTGAGCATTTCTTACTGTGTATATTTTCTTCAAATCTCCTATAAATCCCTTCTCACACCACTTCGTATTTATTTGTTTATGTGATATCATTGTCCATGCAGGGGCCCCATCTTTCCGTTTTGCATCCTCAGAAGGGAGCACAGAGCCTGTCACATAGCTGACATCCATCACGTGACTGCTGAGCGATTTCTAGCCAATCACATTTCTTCCCCAAACATCATGTTTTTTTTCTTTTATTATAAATGGCAGTAAAAGGTCCATGTTTCTAGTTAATTAGTGCTACTAAGATTATGTCCTTTGAATGGATTTTAAATTTGTATCCTTTATAAAACAATAATAAAGTTTTCATATCAGTACTTAGTAAAGAATCTTTTCAATAGTCCCTGATCGGTATAATTTACAAAAAATGGCAAAAAGTTGTGCCTACATTAGTTTTAGGTTACGTTTCTAAATTGTATTTTCTGTTTCACGTATCTCTACCATCCTTGCTTTTGGGAGGCGGTGATGTGTAGGGAAAATGCATAAGGTCCGGTAGTTACGCACATAGCGCCTGGAATCCCCATCTGTCACTTAGCTAATTCTATGACCTTGGTCAAGTTTCTTAACTTCTCTGACCTTCAGGATATTCCTCTCAAATTGAAAATAACAATATCTACTATAAAGGTTGATGTGAGGAGTAAATGAAATAATACATATAAAGCACTTAGATGCTAGTAGAGGTGCAAGCACTTTTGCAACAGAATGACCTCTGCGTTATTTAAATAAGTATTTTATTTTGAATAATGTATATGGTAAATATTAACTACGTGTACCTATGTGTTGGTAATTTTGATGTTTTATGGGTATTAATAGTGTTGTGTGTAACTGCTCCTCAGTTTCACCTCTGCCACTCTCTTTTCAGTTCAGCCATCGCAATAATGGGACTATTTTGCAATGATAAACTTAAAGATTTATAATACTTAGAAGTAGTAGTAATACTTTTTGGTAATAATACTTGGAAGCATTGGTATACAGCACTGTATATCTTTGTTTGAGGAAAATAAAAAGAAAGTATACAAAAAGACATAAGTCAGAGAATTTACACAATACATAGAATCTTTGTCCTTAATGCTGCACAGGGGGAAAAAGAGACTTCCTCCAGTGCCTGGTTTAATCTCCCTCTACATTCATGGCAAAAGCAGATTCATGTCAAAAGCAGCTTATGTTCTTTGGCAAACTCGAGCCAACTAATTTTTGCTTGTATTTTCTTTTTGCCGCACACTTGGTATGCTGTTAACTTCATCTCTCAAATTGATCCTGAGTTCACTGATATTAGAAAAAAGTAGTAAGAAATCAGTTTTATGTTTAGTTAGCCTCACAGGACTATCTAGCAAGATTTATGAAGCCCCCCTCATCTAGTTCATTAATAACATGATATATAAATGGAACCATTTAAAAATCATTTCTTTTACTTTGTAATCGATGCGGATCTTATTTATTTATTTTTTCCGTCAAACACAGGCCAATGCTTGTATTAACAGGATTTTAAAACCTAGTTAAATGTGAGAGCGACTTAATCATTATTTTGCACTGAAAGATGATGGGCTTCCTGTTCCTGCAGCATGAGTTCAAGTCCTACCAAGGAGTACACAAAGGAAACTTCGGGTGCACTGCCCAGTTTTAAAATACGAATCGCTAAAGAAAGAGAGATGCCGAAGTTTAAAATAACAGCATGCAGATTTCTTTATAGAATTTAAAGAATAGAAAACACTTGCAAAAATATCAGCAGGCAGGGGCAGGAAGAACAAACGGGAACCAAATTGGTTCCTGTGACAAACCCTAACATTTACTTTAAACCATCAGCGTGCTACTCAGTAAAAGGCAGGCTACCACGCTTTTAATAGATCCCAGGCCTTGTTAAACTCACTGGTCTGCAAGAATTACTCAGGTCAAGAGCAGGTCAAAAAGTGAAAACCCGTGTGAAAGTAAACTCTGAAATATCTGCTTTTGAAGAGCCCCAGCCGACTGTCTCCTGTGTCGTAAATACACTTCCTTTTTGTGTATGATATTGTTCAATAGATTGTACTTAAAATACAGGTAACAGTGACACCACTACACTATTTTATATCCCGTTTCCTAAGTGCAGTTCTAACCTCTCCTGTAGTTTGTGAATCTGTCTTAACTTATTTGCATTCTAAAACCTTAAAAAAAAAAAAAAACCCAAACCCTAAACTTAATAAAGAAAGAAAAAAGCTGCAGCTCCGCTTGGAGTAGTCGCCTCTATTTTGTTCTGAAATACCTGCACTCTATTTAAAACTAGAGCTGTGATTTCCTCATAGGCAGAATAAAGAAGCAGGAGGGTGACTCACTGTGGAATTTATTTGCCTGGTAAACTGGGTATTAATCTGGCCTACAATACACTTGCTCCAGATTTTGCTCAAGTGTAAGGTCATACTGTGAAGCTGTTTTTCATTTTGTTTTATATGTGTTAATATAATGCCTTATGAATTACCCTAGAGTTTTGTTCTGACAGCTAAAAAGCATAATCGTTTCTCCTTTCAAGGGGATTGAAAGCAAAGCAATTGACTCTATATTTGAAATGATTTATCTAAGATCCTTTCTCTCACATCTTGCCTAAACGTTTATAGAGAATATTCTTTGAGCTCTTACTGGTAGCATTGTATTTATCAAGCTCTTTGCTTCTTCGCCTGCTTCTCAAAATTGAGTCTGTCTTAGAGTGTGATCTTTTTTAGAGTTTATTGCCCAAACTGCTTGCAGAGTTAACGGGCACCATACTATGATTTTGATAGGAAAGAAATAGTCTCTGTAGACTTAAATCAGAGTTCTCCTGGTAGAAAAAAATGAGATCTTTTCTCCATCTTCTAAAGAAAGGAGTGGCAAGGTTTTTCATGCATTTGACTATACAGAGGAAGTGTCGGCATACAATGGCTGTCCATTAACAGTATTGCTTGTAAAAGACAGTGTCAGTCTCAATAGGAAGATAGAACGAAGATCGTGTATCATCCATGAGAAGAGTTTCCCTGAACACATGTAAGAGTAATTTATGCACAAGAATATATAAGACGGATGCCACATGATGCTGCTGGTGGTGGTGGTAGTGGGAGGTGGTGAGAATTATATAAGAACAGTTCACTGTTATTGAGTCCTTACTGTGGTACCTGGAATGCTCTGAGTACTTTATAGTATTAATTTGTTTAATCCTCACAACACCTATATGAGGTAGGAACTATTATCGTCCTCATGAGGCACAGAGAGATTAAGTAATTTGCTCAAAAACACAGAGCTAGTAAGTATAAGACATGGGTTCACACCTAGTAATCTTGCTCCAAAGCCTGTGCTTTTAAATACAGTGCTAAGTGCTATAAGATGTAAGAGAATTTTAGAAGATTTCAGAGGGAGAAGACATCACTTCCAATAAGGGTTACTAAGGAAGGCTTTGTGCAGAGGGTGGGACTTCAGTTGATTTTGGAGGCTGAATAGCTAGATTCCAGTGGGGTCTGTGGCTGCCTCTGTCACCACTGTTCACCAGGCACCCAGCACAGGGCTTGGTGTACACCAGGCATACGATGATTAAATATGATCTGGATGGCTAGGCATGGGGTCATCTGCATCCTCGTTGAGCTGGCAATACATCTTAATATTGCACTTGACTCTGTGTTTAACTGGACATAGACTTTTAAAAAACATCCATAAAGTATAAATGCATGTATGCATGTTCTGCTTAAACTTCCCTGTAGTGAAATAGTCTTAAAAACCCACATGACTCTAGTTACTCTGTTCACTTTTCTGTCTGATCAGTATATTTCTAAGAACTGGTTTATATTTGTTTGTGCCCTAGCTCTTTAATATTCACTTGTCTCCTTCCTATTTTATACATCTCTAGGCCAGAGTCGTCATAATACATTTGATTTCTAATTTCGGCTCTTGTTTAAAATCACACTAATCCAGTTAATTGCTAACAACAGAGATAAACAGATGACAGGAGAGAGGAGGAAGTAATAGAGGAGATTCAGAAATACAGCTTCTATATTTGAATAACACTACATGTAGTGTTTTAGTAATCAACAGGTTTTTTTTTTTTTAATTCTATTTTTGGCTGCATTCTGTCTTTGTTGCTGTGCACGGGCTTTCTCTAGTTGCGGCGAGCAAGGGCTACTCTTCGTTGTGGTGTGCGGGCTTCTCATTGTGGTGGCTTCTCTTGTTGCGGAGCATGGGCTCTAGGCGTGCAGTAGTTCTGGCACGTGGGCTCAGTAGTTGTGGCGCATGGGCTTAGTTGCTCTGTGGCATGTGGGATCTTCCTGGACCAGGGCTTGAACATGTGTCCCCTGCATTGGCAGGCGGATTCTTAACCACTCTGCCACCCGGGAAGCCCTCAACAGGGTTTTTGTTGAAGATCTCCAAAATCTTTGCCTGCAAGATAGCCTTGTGATGCATATAAAAGAAATACATGAAAACAATATTTGATATGTGTTAAGAATAACGGTTTTGGAGTCAGACACGTGTGGTTTCAAATCCCAACTCTCTTGCCTTCCAGTCCAACGACAAGAGGAAAGATCGTTAAACTCTTTGATCTTCAAGTTACTCATACTTCATAGGATTTTCCTGAGAATTACATAAAATAATATATATTATTTTAATATATAAATGCTTACCATGGAGTCTTATGTGTAGAAAGAATCAATAAATGGTGGCAGTGGCTATAATAGTAATTGTTACTATCTTCTTGAAATATGGAAGGAATAAAAAAGGGATTCCTATTACTAGGCTGGTTGGAGCTTTCAAGAAGTTTTCAAAGAGAAGGTGAACCTTAAAGATGAAGTGAAGAGGGAAGGAGGGAGAGGCATTTCAGCAAGAGGAAGAGCTGGACAAAGGAATAGAGGAGAGGGTATATCCGTCCTCTGGGAAGCTGTAGAAGTTGGTCAGCTTGGTGAGAAGTGGGAGCATTAGACTCTACCAGGTGGACAGCTGGCCGGTGTTAATGACTGTTCTTCATGATGTCCAGACTTGCATTCTTTCTGAGCATAAATGAGTAGTCAATCAATGGTTCCTAGAGAGGAGATGGGAGACAAAGTGGTATTTTAGGAAGATTTGATCTAGCTGGGATGTTGTCAGACTGGAAGAGGAAAGGGCTCTAGGTAGGAAGGCCAACTTCGAGGCTTTTGTGTAATGATCTAAAGAGGGTTCGATGAGTAACTCACCAAATGAGCGTGGAAGCAGTAGGCATGTGAGGTGAGGAGACTAGGAATCTGAGAGACACTGCAAGGAAAGAAGAAATGACTTAATATAGGAGAGGTGTCGAAAATAAGAAAGTCAAAGAACCCAGCAGATTCTAGGTTGTTGTTTTTTTTTAATCTTTAGGCATTCTAACATTTAAAGATTACTGTTCCAAAATATCTTAGTGATCCCTGTCAAATGGCATTGTCCTACAGCTCTTGTAAAGTATCGTGATGATGTGAAAGGTTAACTGAACTGAGAATTTAGAGTTTAACATAAATAACTAGGTCTTCCATATCTTATCAAATCTCGAACCACCTTGTTTAAATTGAGTTTTATCATAACTATCTCTCCTTTAAGTAAATTACTTTCTGATGTGCTGGGGGAGAAATCCTTTCACATTAACCAGATGAAGTAACATCAGTTTGCTTTTGAAATTGTTCATTGTATTTTTTCATCACTACTTTTCTTCTGAAAAGTGAAACCAAAAAGCAAAAAAAAAAAAAAAAAGAAAAAGAAAAAAATTAAGACAATATAATTATATCTTTAATCCTATCAAAGTAGAACTAAGATGATTCAATGTAGAACGTTGGGATCTTTTTACAAATAAGGAGGAGGGGATTTGTGTTACATTACTCAAGTTGATGCACTTGAAGCTTAACCAGGAAAAATTCACTTTCTCAGAGGGTCAATACATTATTCATACTGGGGGGCTGGGTAGTCCAGCAACTCATTTTTAAAAGCTGTAGATCTCTTATTAATGCCAATGATGGTAGGATATCCTGTTATAGCACATTGCTAAATCCAGTCAGTTATTTCTACAGCAAACACGGTTGCCGCCATACTTCTGCCTTCAGTTGCTAAATGAGAAATAATGAAATGCAAGAGTCATAGAAATAAAGCAGTATAGATACGGCCAGCAGTTTAAAATGATTGATTCTTTTTTTGCCTAACCAAGTTTCTCTTTTTCATTATTTTACTCAGGGCCACAGCTTTTAACATGTAAACTTCAGAATGAAGCTGCAGTGATCTAATTTCTGAAGTGGATAATAATTCACTTTATTTTAGTTTTACATCCATACCAAAAAGCAGAGTTAACACAAGTGGGATGTTTTATTAATATTATTTCCCAAATAAACATATTTTGTGGTCATTTACTTTAATTTACACAATATCTTAGATCCTGGATCTTGGGTGGATATTGAGTATCATTTTATAAACTGTACATCTTACAGTATAAATCAGTCATAATATTTAGAACTTTAGAACATAACTTCAAAAATAAGAGAATAAACATTTCAAGAGGACACAAATTTGATGCAATGAGGTAACAGTTACCAAGAAATAATATGCTACCTGTTCTTATTAATTTGGTTTAGTTGAAACTTCTTTTTGAAAAATTACAGCAAGGGCGATACACAATTAAAAACTATTTTAAAAAATTTGTTCTTTCTCATTCTGTATTTTATCTCATTCGATTAGGAAAGAAAACTGTCTAGAGATGAAGAATGGGAGCTTGTTACTGAGTTTGCACCATTTCTTAGGTAGAACCCCAGAGACAATCTCTTTTAATCTTTGTGTTTAATTATTAATTATTCTGTTTGTTTGGCTTTGCTATCCAGCAGTATTGTTATGGAGACTACATGGCGCTACTCCGTCTCATCAGGAAGCTTGCGTTTTTATTTCTTACCTAAAGACTACATTCAGCCAGTTGGAGAACAGCCTGAGGCGCGTGGCAATGACATGCAAAATAATTGCTTTTTCTTAATCTTCAGACATGGATTCATAATTTAGAAAACCCCAGTAGTTGTTCCTCTACAGCCTGGATAACGTCCTTTGTATTGAAAAATCACACTGGAGACTGTTTATTTACAAGGGTCTAAACATGCGTATCTTTATGGCTTTCTCCTGTCACAATGAATCACCAGCTATAAGTTGTCCTTTGTTGGTTTTGGTAAAAATCAAATGAAACACAGCAGGAGATCTCAGAGTGCATTGTCCACGAGTGTAAAAATGCTGTGTTGATGACAGATCATACTGTTTTTATTAAAGCTAAGAACAGTGACTTGACTTTGCTTTTTGACCCTGGTACTCTACTGTCAAGGTGATTTTATTTCTACAAATTTTCCTTCTGCTGGCCTCATCAATGATTCACCATAAAACATTAGACAAATTCTCATCATCTGTATATGATTATAGCAGGTTCTGTTGTGCCGCTCCCTGCGACTAAAAAGATGTTTTTCAGCTTTGTCTAAAGAGGACTCAATTTACTAGTGGTCCTCCCTTGCACGATGTCTTCTTGTTTTAATACCAAATTATAAAATGACACAGACTCAATGTAAAGCATCCTGATGTTCCTTTTAATACCATTTGCTAAAAACTTGAGCTAGCTGTCATATATTTTTAAAAAGAGAAAAATTACTATATCTAGCAAATAGTGACATATCTGGGCAGGATATGCAGGATTTTCTGTTCTTTTTAAGACCTAAATGTAGTGGATCTCTCAGTTCACAGATTTGTATTATATTTAGAAAATTATTTACAAATAACTTTAAAAGTAACTAGATAAAATAGTGCTGTACACAAGATTCTGAAACTATTAACACTACAGTGCAACCAGGGATCTGTTGAAGGAACAGGCAATCTGACTCATCTTCCTGTTTGTAATCTTAAATTGGTTTTCATGTCACTTCTACGGTGTAGCCCTACTCTATGCCTTAAAACAATTATGTACAGCGTGAAAACCTTTAGTTCATATTCTTAGAGGACATATATTCTATGAGATTACACAATAATGATAAAAATGATAGTAACCATTAACTGAGCATCTGTTAACTGCTAGGCACTTTACATAATTATTTCATCTAATATCAACCTAGCAATGTAGATATAATGATAATAAAGCTGAGTCTCAGAATGATTAAGTAGCTTATCTAAGATTTCAAATCTAATAAGTGACAGAATAGAGAGTTGAATGCAGATTTGCCTAACTCAAAGCTAGTGCTTTTCCTACTTCCCAATACTTTTCTTTGGCAGATAAGAACAAAAAAAAGTTTGAGAAACTCAGCGGTCTAGCTCCAGCCTAACTCCATGCTTCTCACTGTTGCAATATGCTGTCACTCTGAGAAGCTTAGATCACATACTATTCTTCCTAAAAATTTCTAAATGGCTATGTATTTCTTAAAAATTATGTAGAAAGATTTCATTATATCAATTGGAGAACTTTCCAAAGCCCTGACCCAGTATTTCAACCTTATCCCATAACATGTCCTTTCAAACGTCTTGCACCCCGATAACTTGAACTTCACGGTCATTCCCAATATACCCATTTAAAAAAAATTTATTGGAGTATAGTTGATTTACAATGTTGTGTTACTTTCTGCTGTACAGCAAAGTGAATCAGTTATACATACATACATATATATATATATATATATATATATCTCCACTCTTTTTTAGATTCTTTTCCCATATAGTTCATTACAGAGTATTGAGAAAAGTTCCCTGTGCTATACAGTAGGTCCTTATTAGTTATCCATTTTGTATATAGTAGTGGGTATATGTCAATCCCAGTCTCCCAATTTATCCCTCCCTCCTCCCCCTGCTTTCCCCCCAGTAACCATAAATATGTTTTCTACATCTATGACTCTATTTCTGTTTTGTAAATAAGTTCATTTGTACCATTATTTTTTTAGATTCCACATATAAGCATTATCATATGATATTTGTCTTTCTCTGTCTGACTTACTTCACTCAGTATGACAATCTCTAGGTCCATCCATGTTACTGCAAATGGCATTATTTCATTCTTTTATATGGTTGAGTAATAGTCCATTGTATGTATGTATCACATCTTCTTTATCCGTTCCTCTGTCAATGGACATTTAGGTTGCTTTCATGTCCTGGCCACTGTAAATACTGCTGCAATGAACATTGGGGTGCATGTATCATTTCAAATTATGTTTTTTTCTGGATATATGCCCAGGACCCTTTGTTCTTATTGGAGAAAAATGCCTTCCTTCACTCCTGGTTTCCATGAGGAGAGATTTTTCCCTCAGCACAATTTTGGGCTCTTTCTGTCCCCTCCTTCTCTATCCCTGGGAGGATGGAGTAATTCTTCTGATGAATACATTTGGGTAGAATGATCGGGAAAGCTCAGCATATCTCTGCCATTCTTTTTTTTGCGGTACGCCGGCCTCTCACTGCTGTGGCCTCTCCCGTTGCAGAGCACAGGCTTCGGACGCGCAGGCTCAGTGGCCATGGCTCACGGGCCTAGCCGCTCAGTGGCATGTGGGATCTTCCTGGACCGGGGCACGAACCCGTGTCCCCTGCATTGGCAGGCGGACTCCCAACCACTGCGCCACCAGGGAAGCCCCTCTGCCATTCTTTAATTGGGATCTGGCTGCTGAATGTGGGCCCTTTTGGTGCCAGGGCACAGGTCTGGGGCTGCTGCCATTGGCTGGGTCAGCCTGCCTAACTCCAGGATTCCATTAGTGGATACATTTGGCTCTGCAACTAAGCTGCACCCTTCAATATGACATCTATCAATAGTAAGGTCCATATTTTAGCTTAGTTTTTACTTTATTTCTCAACTTGCTCAACCTGGGTGGGGAAGGGGGTGCTATTTATTGAGAACTTTCTCTGAGATTCCAAGAAGGCCGTTCCCTCTATCTCCGTGACCTTCTTTAATATCCGTATGACAAAGCCCCATTTAACATTCAAGACCTTCTTAAATGCTTTTTCTCTTGTCAAGTTCCCTATATGACAGCCTCATGTGGCTAGAATCTTTCCTTTCTTTAAATCTCCTTAGTAGTTTGCTGTGACTTTTTCAGACAATATTTATCTTGGCTCATATCTTTCACTTATTGATTCACTTTATAAGATTGAAGTTATACTCTGTGCACTGTCCTCATACATGGGGTTATAGCAGCTCACAGTTCAGATGTGGTCCCTATCTCCCTTGAATTATTAGCTTAGCAGAGTAGGTACGGACTGAAAAGTAATGACGAATGGTGTGAATGGTAAATGGCAGTGCAGGCTGCTATACGGGCGCGTATAGCATTTGTGCCTAACCTATCCTGGAACATGGTCGAGGTGGCTGTCGAGGTCTTCTTCTGGCTGTGATCCTTTCTGAAACTTGAGGACCTCTTCCAAGCTACTGAGAAGGTTTACAAAGTGACTTTTGGGCTAATATTTAAAAAATGAGTCGGAGTTAGCTGGGTGAATGGACTAGATGGCTAGGGAGCAGAATATTTAGTGAATTGAGTTATTTTTCATTAAAGTGAGTTCTCTTAATCTTTACTTGGGAATACACTATAAGCATTATTATTTTATAACGTGTATAGTATGCCAGGTACTCTGTGAAGCGTTATACACACAATTTTTTTTTATCTTTCCAATAACTTGATTATGGTGCTATTATCTCAGTTTTAAAGATAATGAAACCAGATTCAAATATACTAAGTAACTTGTCAAAGGTCATAAAGCTAATTAATGGCAGAGCCCAGGAGCCAGGAGTCACCTCATTCCAAAGTCTTCTTTTTCTGTGACAATTATAGTGATTGCTACTACTACTGAAGAACACGTGTAGTCAGTGTTTACTGTATGCATTTATGTTCTGAGGGCTCTATGTACAGTGTCTTAGTTAATCTTCCAAACAGCCCTATGAAGTTGGTAGTATTATTTGTTATCCCTGTTACACACAGAAAGACATTCAGACACCGGGTGGGTCAGGAGCTAAGTTCACAGAGCTGGAAGGTGCGGGGCCAGGATCTGAACCTAAGCAGCCTCTCTCTAGAGCTCAACTTTCTTAATCACAGTTTTCAGGAGAAAATTTACAACTATAATAAAGATGTTTGCCTGGGTGCAAGAGTTTTGAAGAAAGAAGTAGTGAAAATATATATACACTCTCAGAATAATTGGGGTTATAGGAGCCAAGAGAAATTAATTTGGAAAGACTTGATTTTTAAAATTAGTATATATTCACATGTGGGTATTGCTTAGAAAAAGTTTACGATGAGTTGGAAGAAAATGGGGCGTGGTTAGTAAATAGTTTGTATAGTTGTTGTGGCAAAGACTGCAAACTGTGTGTTGAAATAAGGTAAGTTTTGAACAAGAAGATAAGAAGATACAGGATGGCAGGTAGTAAACAGGTAGTTCAAAGATACCTGAGCAGGATTATTTGATTTAGAGATTGTTCAATACGTATTCAGTTCCTGCAAACAGGAGCTTCATGAGCAAAAAGATGGTTTAGAATTTTGCATTACTTGCAAAATCACAAATTTCTTTTTCAATAGCACACATTTCATCTATAGGTCACCCGATATATGGAATTTTGCTTTGAGGAAATCAATAAAATAGGAGATGGATTAGATATACACGACTCAGAGATTTGTTTTTATGGAATTTTGAGATTGTCTAGGTCTCAGGGGATTCTGAAGATTACTTAATGAATTTGTTCCTTGTGACAGAGGTTTTGGAATTGCTCCCATGATGTATGTCAGGGGTATTGAAGCCACCTCAAGTGACATACTAGAGAATTATCCCTTGGAAGGTGAAGTGGTATCAGTTTGTCTTGAGCCGTGATCTACTCATTAGACCCCTCATATACTTATTTTTATCTTATCTTGTCATTCTCAGATTTCCAGCACACTCAGACTGCCTCAGAGCTGCTCAGAGGACTCTCCTGAGACTTCAGGTGGTCCTTTTTGGCCTGACCAATGTTCCTTTTGTCTTTTCCATTAAAAATCACCTGTCCTGGACCCTAGCTCTTGAAGTCTTTGATCTCTGCTGAACATGCAGTCTAATAAATCTTGCTTATATATATATATATATATATTTTTTTTTTTTTTTTTTTTTTAGGTACGCGGGCCTCTCACTGTTGTGGCCGCTCCTGCCGTGGAGCACAGGCTCCGGACGCGCAGGCTCAGTGGCCATAGCTCACGGGCCCAGCCGCTCCGCAGCATGTGGGATCTTCCCAGACTGGGGCACGAACCCGCGTCCCCTGCATCGGCAGGCGGACTCTCAATCACTGCGCCACCAGGGAAGCCCATCTTGCTTATATTTTAACGCTGTTGTACTTATGGGAAAGTCTAGCACCTGCTCCTCTCTCACGAGTACCAGAAGTACAGTTCAATGCAAATTCTTCTTCTTAAAAATATGAGACCAAGGATGGAGAGGAGGGTAGATCAAGTAGACAATATTTTCTGGATCAGTACTGCAAATTTATGACTGTTCCATTTTGGGTAAACCATTGTACTTTTCTGGGATTCAGATTCATCAACTTTAAAATGGACATAAGACTATTTACTCTTACCAATTCATATTACTAGACTGAATAAGCCCATTTAACATACTGCGATTTTATAAATCCCACTTGATTTTGAATTTACGAAAATAATGAATCAAGTCTTTACTACCTTGTAGGCATTCAATAAATATGTTTGTATCTGAAAGTGCAAGTGAGCTATGTCTGATTCAATGTTGTAACATAAAGGGAATTTCAACTTAGGTCAAAGGGGGAAGATGATGGGAATTTTTTTTATTTTGTTTGTTTATAAATCAGATAGAATTTTACAAGCTTTAAATGATACGGGTTAGGTAACTCATAGTACAATAAAAAGAGGAGAAAGAAAGGAGAAGGAAGGGAGAGAAGGAGGAGAAAGGAAAGGTGGTTTGGAGGGGACGATGCATTCAAATTTGAGTTTGGCATCCTTGTGGGACATTATATGCAAACGTTTAGGAGGTGATATGGGGAGAGAATCCAAGAGATAAAGCTTTAAGAATAAGCACATTATTTGGAAGGATGTGCAGTGTGAAGACAGAGGTCCAAGTATGAAGGTCTGAGGGAGATCAATACTTCATAAATTACCAGAGGAGGATGAATCCCCCAAATAGGCAGGTACAGAGTAGCCAGGAGCGCGTGGTGTCATGGAATCCAAGGGAAGAGGGCATTTCAAGAAGGAGGAATTTGTTCAGCAGTTTCATGTTACAGAGAAGTCAAGTAAGATAAAGACTGAAAAAGCTCTGGGCTCTGGAGCAGAACTTGCTATCTAAAAAAAAAAAAAAAGAACAGAGAAAGAAAAAAAAAGAGAGAGAAAAAATGATTCTTCTACTAAATCATGCTAAATTATTGACCTGATTTTTATAGTTTTACTCAGTCTTAGAGATTTGTGATGTCTCTATTTTTATTATATGTCTAGATTGACAAGGATAGTAAGTGATATCAAATGCAAATTGAACTTCTTTCTCTTTCTCATCTTGAAAATTAAACCAAACTAATAATTCATTGGTTATTATACCTGTGAAATTATGTTGGTAAAATGACAAAATATGAAAATATATTAATGATTTTAAAATATGTATTTTCCCTTTCTTTTATCAAACCAGAATTATAAAGTAAGGTGGGTGAGATTACTTTCAAGTTCAAGTACACTTTTGACCATAAAAAGGCAGTTTTGCATAGTTAAGAGCACAGATTCCAGAGTCAGACTATCTAGGTTTGAACCCCAGCTTGATTATTTGTATGATTTTGGGCAATATACGTCCCCTCTTTGTGCTTCAGTTATCTTATGTGTAAAATGGGGATAATAATAGTACCCACAGCTTCTGTATGAGGATTCATGAGTTAACATTAGATATTGTCTAACACTTATGCCTACTATGTAAGTATAAGAATTCTACAGAAATTATATTTTAAAAATCCATAAGCTTGAATTTAAAATATGAGTATTCATACCCATATTTATTTATTTATTCTCTAACACACCAAAAATACTGTGACCTGCAAGTGTCCTATATTGTAATTCACATAAACCACTTTATAAAAGCAACTGTGATAATAGTGGAGTAATAGTATTTAATTTGTCTAATTTTACTTGTAACAGAAGGTGGTCAGTTAAGGAACTCTCGCCACTCTAAATCTAAGACCTTGAAGTTTATTGGAGGGGGCCAGGGAATAGGTAAGTACCTCATTTTTATTATGGAGGCACAAACATTTTAGATCAAATCGATGGAAATTCTTTCTGGAGTTTTTCTGTGCCAGTCCTATTTTACTGACAAGTCAATTAGAACCACAGGGGCTCTTTCTAGCCCCTTGCATTGGTTATCTAGTGTTGTGCAAGAAATCACCCCAAATTTAGTATGTTAAAACAACAGGAATTTTGGATCTCACAGTCAGGAGTCGGGTATGCATTATCTGGGTCCTTGATTCAGGCTCTCCCCAGGCTAAACCAAGGTGTGGCCAGGACCGTGTTCTTATCTAGGGCTCCAGATCTTCTTCCAAGCTCCCTGGTTGTTAGCAGAATTCAGTTCCTTGTAGTTGTTGGACTGAAGTCCCCATTATTTTGCTGGCTGTTGGCAGCTAGAGGCTGTTTCCCTTTCTTGCCGTGTGACTTTTCCATACATAGGGCGGACACAGCATGAGTGTTTCCTCGAGGCCAGCAGGAGACGCTCTCACTTGTAATCGCTCAGGGAAGTCCTGGACTCGACACAATTGCAAAAAGAAAACCAACCCCCTTCCCACCGCCCAAACCCACACTGTTAATATCATCACCCATCTCATCAGAACAGTGTTCAAGCACTGGGAAGCAGTCAGACTCAGATCAGTGAATACAAGTTTTTTAAACTTCACATTTCCACTTGAAAGCTTGAATTTTGTCATTGGGATCAAAAGCTGAGAATTATTTTCCTTGGAGTTATAGAGTTCCTTTGTTCACTTTCCCCCAAGATAGTGATAGCCTAATACCCCAATGGGAATAGCCATAGCCTGTCCATTGTTCTTTAAGGAAAACTGGCGCTCCCTGAATGATGTGGCTAGTTCAGTTCATGCATTGAATCATTTGCTTTTCCTTGAGACAATTCCTTATCATCATATTTTTAGCCTCAAGATATTTTCAGGGGGGAAGTAAGGTCAACAACATTTTTATATCAATATTGAGATGTTATTTATTTTTTGCTGTATCGACAGTTGCAAAAGTGGTGGTGAGGTGAGTGAGATGACTGGCCTCTTAGCATGAGTCAAGGTAGGCGCTTCATGCTGGATTGGTAGCCCTAGTTCATTACCACCCACTAGCAGTCAAAGAGAAAAATGCCAGTTGCACTTAAGAATGTCCTTGATGGAACAGTGACAATCATATTTTTATTAAATCTTGGCCGTTGAATGCATATATTTTCTTATTTTAAGTGAGAAAATGAAAGGCACACAGAAAGCTTTCTTGTTTTAAATATTTATAGCCAACCATCTTTTCCTTTGTACTCTTTTATTTTGGTTTAACGTTGAGAAAACTTTAATTCCTTAACATACCTGATAAATATTATATTATACTCATTTTATTACATACTTTAGAAAAATACTTAAATTTTCAATCACTTAGAGTTCCTTTGCTTTTTTGTATTAAGGATGGTCTAACATTTCCCCTCAAATTACTATTAAGTTATCTCAACATCACTGTCCTAGAATGCTTTATTTTATTTTACATTTCAACCCATAATTTGAAGAGCCATAAATCTGGGATTAAATTCAGACATAATAAATAAAAACTTTCTTTTAGCCTCTATACAGTTGAAGGTGACCTGAAATTCTAAACAGGAAAAAACATTTTAAAAACTCTTTTTTTAATCCTTTAATTAAACTCCTAAATTCAAGACAAAATTTCAAAGTTATAGCATAGTTTTGATTCTTCCAATTTTATTTAACTATTTGAATCTCAAGTGATATTTTTATTACGATATTTATTGAAAATATTCAATATTTAGGATATAAAATAGATTTAAAATATTTGACAGTATAGCCTGGATTTGAAAACAATATATGAAGAGAGGATAACTGAATTTGGAATCAAATGCCTTCTTTAATACTTGAAAGTTCTGAAGTGGGGTGTTTTTTATGTTGTTTTTTTTTTTTTTTTTTTTTGTTGTTTTAGCTTCTCTGAACTTCAGGATCGTCCTTAACATATAAAGCCAGGTCTAATTATTACCTACCCCACAGATAATGCTGTGAAGTTTGGATAAGAGAATGTACTGTTTGTGGTAGCTGCTCAGTAACTACTAGTGCCTTGCAAACCGGTTCATCTGTACCATTTTTCTGGATTCCATGCATGAACCACTTTGCAAGGCAGAAATAGAGACACAGTGTAGAGAACAAATGTATAGACACCAAGCGGGAAAGGTGGGGATGGAATGAATTGGGAGATTGGGATTGACATATATACATTAATGTGTATAAAATAGATAACTAACGAGAACCTGCTGTATAGCACAGGGAGCTCCACTTCGCTGTACAGTAGAAACTAACACAACATTGTAAAACAAGTATACCCAACTTAAAAAAAAAGAATGCAAAAAAACCAAAAAAAAGTACATTAATATGAAAAAAAAAACTGCTAGTGAAGGTAACTACCACTTGTAATAATGTCCCTCTAGGATAATCCATTCTGAGTTATGACTCACAAATGGGCATCCAGAAGAGACCCTTTCTCAGTTTGGGAATACTCATTTTATTACATACTTTTATTACATACATACTGGAGTTTCCAAAAAAAACTAAAGTTTTATTGGGAATGATATGTGACAACTTTGATACATATCCTCTCTATTCTTTAATAAAACTAGTATGATATGAGCAATTTGCAAACCGTGTTTTTGAGTAAAGGTATTTTCCTCTTCTATGTTAGTAATTTGCATGTTTTCTGTCAAAAATATTAAAATTTTATCACATTTAAAATAAATTTTTATCAAGTTAAACTATCAAAAAAGATTCTGAAAAGAAAATGAAAGTATGCTGGGAGAAATGACAAAAACATACATTTGTAATTAGGTAGACAATCCTGTTCTGATACATTTTTAAAAGTAGT
This sequence comes from Phocoena sinus, assembly GCF_008692025.1. NCBI lineage: Eukaryota > Metazoa > Chordata > Mammalia > Artiodactyla > Phocoenidae > Phocoena > Phocoena sinus. The sequence continues at coordinate 29,452,814 of NC_045767.1, read as the reverse complement.
TTTCACACAGTGAAAACACATATTTCCATGGGAGAGGAATAAACTCTTAAAATTATTTTTAGTAAATACATGGAGCAAAACTACACATAAACCTGTAAATTAACAAATACACATTGCGTGGAGTCTTTTCAGTAGTCATATTTCGTATACAAAAGATGAATAAATCCAGGCAATTTATACATCTAAAAGGTCATGTCTTTTATAATTCACTTTGCTGATGTAACGTAGAATAATAGTGTTTTTGAAAAAATAGTATTTCTGTTGTAGCAGTTAGAAAATTAAATTTGGTGTTGTTTAATGCTAGCAGTCCAGCAACTTTAATAGATTTGCCGCATTGATAAAAGGTAGACAGATATCTAGAAGGCTGACTTCTGCATTTATTTTCTCAAAGCAAAGGTCACATAAGCTAAACATTTCAAATGCATGTTTTGCTCTGAAAGCATTAGACCTGTGAAGACAGGCGGGGAGGAACTCTGCTCACTGAGTTTCCCCACGGTAAGTCACGAGTGTTAGGGCTAAGCCAAGCTGGCATGCAAAAGGGTTTGCTACTGATCTTTTATACTAATTTTGGATTAATTGTGATCTACAGCACTGCGTAAACATGCTATCCTAGTGCTTTAGCTTCTCCACAGCTAAACATTAATCCTTCTTAATGCTCTAAGTCAACTTTTAGTCCTTAGAAGAATTTACCTTAATCTCTGGCTAGTAAGTTAACTGATTTACAAAACATAATCCATGAGCCCAGAATCTTAAGGATGTGTGAACAGGCAGCAACCTACCTTTACATCATTGGACTGGATTCTCTGCAACACAAGCTGGTGAAGGAGATGCTCCTGAACTGCAAACTTTAAAAATCCGGATATTTTGTTGTATTTAAATATAACAGTCCAATAACTGAACTTAAGTTTGTTTGAGATTATTTGTGTGTGCATGTGTGTGTGCACATGCGTGTGAGTGTGAGTGTGGTTGCCAGTTGTGATTTTATAAGTATTTCTAATAGGAGTCAATGACTTTGCTGCTTTGTAATTTTTTCTACTAAGGTCTTTGCACCTAATGTAGTCAGTCATCTGAATTAGTGGCAGATCTCTCTCCATGCTTACGTACCATTTTATTTCCTGTGCATTATGGTCATGGAAAACTGCCCTGTATACCATGTCTGGTTTTAGTCTTTTGAATTGGAGTACAACCATCAGTATTAGTGATGACAACCTCAGATGGTTCTCTAATGTAGTTTGGTTTTGAAATCATTCATGTTGCTTGGTGTTTTAATTTGAAACGCACTTGACTGTTGGGGTCTTCAAGGGTTATATTCTCTCTTACTTCCAGCCAGCCAGGCACATTTATATTTCGTTGTCTGCTCCATCCCATTACACTTGGGGTTCTCTGATTTCTTACATACCTCCCTCATCTATTAAGGTTTCTCTCAAATTACTAAAGTTAGATTTATCAAGTCTCCCCAAGTAGATGGGTAACATCTTGTATATAGTTTGTAAGTATAATTCTTCTTTACCAAATTCTGACTCCAGAGACCTTGATTTTCATCACAGAATTATAAATGCTCATGTTATCTCCCTTGTGCTTACAGAGATTTTTGGAGTTTTGATTAGGTCTTTGTCAATGTAACTGTTGGGCTCCTGTTTGCTTATTCATGTAAATGGCAAACACAGCCTGGAAACGGAGACGAGCAAATGGGAGGAGTAGCCTTATTACCTTCGTGGGGAGGACGTGCGTAGGGTATTTTGCATTTAGAGACTCATTCTTCCTCCTTAATGTAGATCACTGTTTCTGAGCATAAATGTTTTGTCTGGGTGATGTGTGTCTGTGAGGGAGTTTGTGAATAGGTGGACACGCCCCTGCACTCACTTGATTGAGTGTCACCTGCCGGATGAGCAGGGGAACCCTCATTGTGTGCCTCGTCCAGGTGAGGGAATATTGGTGAAAACTGTCCAGGTGGGCTAAGCCCTGTGCTGGATGCTCACGATAGACCCTGCCCCAGTGCAGTGTTAGAGCTCAATTAGACTTTGGAAAAGGTACTTAGAGGGACTGTTTTGTCACATAGACTACTGTCTAGTAGAAGGAGGAAGAGACCTGCTAGGGAAAGATGAAATCCCGGGAGCAGGGGTAGGGGTTGCTAAAGGAAGTTAGTGAAGGGTTGGGCTATGCAGGTGTGAAGCAGCACTCTTTCCTGCGTAGTCCTGGTGGCAGGTGTGCAAGGGTGGGAGCTGGGGCATGTCGACTGAGAGCCCTCTTTGGGGAATGATTTAAATTTTTTTGTGCTCTTGCTTGGACTATAGAAACAGGCCCATAAAATGCGGTATTTCAACATCCTGCCTTTATTCTGCTGTGATTCTCTTCATTTGGCCTCCACGCTTGGTAAATTGTGATACTTTATCCAGCCTTGTGTGAAGGCGATGGGAATGAAGACGTGGGGGAGTGAAGGGAGGTTGGCATCCCCTCTGCCCCCAGCCTGTTGGAGCAAGCAGCATTCTGTGAAGGGAAGCTGCAGGCCACTAATTCCAGGGGGGCTGTGAGCGGTGGTGGGTGCAGGTGGGAAAAGCCAGGCAGAGCAGTGATGTGGAACGTAGCTGCCAGCAGGAGGACTCAGGAGTGGACATTCATGCACTAAATACTTACTGAGCACATATCATGGGCTTGGCCCTGTTTTAGGCACTTGGGATAACCCAACAGGGAAACAGTCCCCTGCTCATGTGGAGGCTATATTCTGGTAGAGAATGAGGGCACAGACAGAAAATAAACACAAGACATGATAAATAAGTCAATTACATGATTTGTTAGAGGACGAGAAGTTTCACGGGACAAAGAAAGCACAGAGCAGGATAAGGGAGATGGGGAGTGCTAGGGAGGAGGGAGGATGGCGTTTCAAGCAGGTCATCCAAGGAAGTCTAGTTGAAATGATGTGATTGGACTTTGGGAAGGACATGAAGGTGGTAAGAGAGTGAGCCATGAGGTTATCTGGAGGAAGAACGTTTCAGACAGAGGTAACAACAAATGCAAATGTCCTAAGGAGGGCATGTGCCCAGGTTTACCTGAGGAGCAGAAAGGAAGGCAGTGCCGGGGCAGGAGTGGGTAAGGATGCAGTAGAAGGAGAGAGGTCCCAGTTGAGTTGGGATCTTGTCCTGTAGAACTTACAGGCCTTTACCGTGACCTTGGCTTTTATACTGATTCAAGTTCCTGGGAAGTGACGCAACCTAAGTTTTTAAGAGAAACTATGATTTCTTTGTTGAGAATTGATGGTCAAGTGGTAAAGGTTGGAGCAGGGAGAGCTTTGGAAACTAATGCATGTTCCAGAGAAGGGCAGGGTGTTGCAGTCATGCTGCTAGATGAGTTTCACTGTCTACCAAATGTTAGCTTCTTTAAATTTAGTTTTTAGAGGTGATATAAAATGTTATTCTCAATTGTCTGAATTTAGTTTTTAGATACTGTGTAAAAGTTTGTTTACAGTTTCCCTAATTATTTGTTTATTATTCTTTTTTCACGTTCCTGATTTACATATCATGAGCTAAAACGCATATTTCATTTTATTTATTTATTTAACATCTTTATTGGAGTATAATTGCTTTACATTGTTGTGTTAGTTGCTGCTGTATAACAAAGTGAATCAGCTATATGTATACATATATGCCCATATCACCTCCCTCTTGTATCTCTCTCCCACCTTCCTTATCCTACCTCTCTAGGTGGACACAAAGCGTGGAGCTGATCTCCCTGTGCTATGCGGCTGCTTCCCACTAGCTACCTGTTTTACATTTGGTAGTGTATATATGTCCATGCCACTAAGTTGGGACAAATTGAGTGAGTGGCATATTTCATTTTAAATTCTACCCTTGGATTCCACAGATAAATCGTTCCTATAATATTTTGTATCAGTGGCTCATAATTCCAAGAGAAAAACTATCATTTACAGGCAATTTCTGGCAGTAGAAATAGTGTAATAGAAAGCATTGAAATGAGGTGGGAGGTAGAGAGTGGAGGGAACAAGAGACATACAAATACCGTGGCAGTGAAGATCTGAGCATAAAGTATAAAAAGCCTGAAGGTAACAAAGAGTACAGGTGTGCCTTGCTTTAAGAAAAAGAGATCTATAGAAATTCACATGTTCAAGGCAGAGTATCTAATATGATGACGACAGAGAGATCAGGTTGTCAAACCCTCTCACTTTACATATGAGGAAATAGGTGTCTGGGAGAGCCACGTGGGGAGTTCTGAGAACAGTGAAGATTTCCTATCTCCTGGTATGTTCCCTGCTGCGCCCTACCTGATAGTCAATTAAAGGGAGGTGATTATGGGTGTTGTAAAACTGTTCCTCTTTGAACAGACAGTTCCTCTAGTGATTTTAACTATTTTACATGCCATTCACTACACATTAAAAAGACTGGTGGCTATAGAAATGCCTACCAAGCTCTTGCAGATATCGATGAATTAGAACAAATAAGAAGTTTTGAAATCAGAATTTTAGTTAATAGGAAAATATGATTTGATTTGTAAACATCAATTAATATGTAACCAGTACCATTGAGTTAGATGTTCATCTGTGGGCTTGCAAAGACTGGCACTCACAAATTCTCCAAGCAAGATGGAGCCAGCTGAAGACAGAGGACACGTTTTTGTTTTCTTTCTGCCCAATACAGGGTCCTTGATGAAGACTCTGGAGTTGATTGTTAGGTGAAATTCAGTTTAATATACAGACTATCCTTCCCACACAGGAGCCCAATGGCAACATTACAAACATATTTACATATTATATACAACTTGGTTGGGATTTTTCTTAACTGTATGAAAATTGAAATAATTTGTTTTGGGTTATCTTTTCAAACCTTACATTCACACAGAACATTTTTGGCAATTAAATAATTCAAAGGGAAATGTCACCTCTTAATGAGTGCAGCCATATATACAAAACCCCTCAAATGTATACCTACATATATATTTACTTGAGAATTTCTCACTAATGGTCTTCTCCCCACTCCAAAATGTCTGGAATGGGAAAAAGGGGGTGAGAAACAGAACAGTGAAAAGGGAAAGAGGAAGTTCTAATATTTCTCTATAATATCCTTTTCCTTTTTATGCATTTATACTTTTATAAACTGCTGTATATTTGGATATAGGGAAGTGTGGCATAGCAGTTAAGAATATAGGCTCTTGAGTCTGACACTTAGCCTTGGACTCCAGGTCTGCCACCTACCTCTTCTTTGTGGGTCCACAGAAACTCACTTAACCTGTTTGCAAAATTAATGTGATAACAGAACCTACCTACTTCATAAGGCTGTTGTGAGTACATTAACCCTTAGAACACGTACACATAGTAAACTTTTACTAAAAGTGTTAAAATCATGGCTATATCTCCTTCCAATATAATTGCATTTCATTTTAGGTGGGTAAACCAAAGTGCAAAATAACCCTTAAGTGTATTGTTCTGCTCTTTGGCAATGAACTTACAGCCATAAAAAAGTCATTGTCGTCGAATATTATTGTGGAATGAGTAAAAGGGAAATTCTGAAATGTAATAGATGAATTGGAACAGGAATTACACTGATTAATTATGAAACTGCTCACACCCCATTGCATTTTGATATGTTTATGTAAAAGCAAAGACCTGGGTAAATGAATAGAAATGTTAAGGTAGAGAGCAACTAAAAGTTACTCAAAATATACATTTGAAAGAACTGTTTAAAAAGACGTGCACTTATGTAAAGGAATTTACAGACATAACCTAGATAACTGATTTAAATTCTAAGACCACAAAATTTTAAAACTGACGCTAGGAAGCTAGAGAAGCAAAATTCCAATCCATAACTTTAAAGATGTGGGAACAAATGTGCAAGGTGGTCTATGCCTTGTTTCTGTTGTGAGGTAGCACTTATTTCCCCTCCCTTGGGCGTTCCTTCCACTGGGAGGCGACTCCTTTTGGTGCATCACTTCTGGCTTTGCTCTACCCGTCCACTTGAGGGGGTGAGGTGCTGTATTAGTTTCCTTGATGGTTTAAAACAACAAAATATTATTCTTTCATTGTTCTGAAGGCCAGACATCTGAAATCGAGGTGGCAGCAGGGCCATGCTCCCTCCAAAGGCTCTAGGGGGGAACACTTCCTTGCCTCTTCCAGCTTCTAGAGGCTCCAGGCATGCTTTGACTTGTGGCCTCAGGACTCCAGGCTTTGCCTCTATCTTCATATGGCCTTCTCCTCTTCTCTCATAAGGACACTTACCATTGGAAAGAGATTTTTCCACATTCCTCCCCCTTAATCATCTCCAGATCCTTGACTTAATCATATCTGCAAGGACCCTTTTCCTAGATAAAGTCACATTCATAGGTTTTGGGGTTTAGGACATGGACATATCTTTTTTGGGGGGCAACCATCCCACCCACTACAGGTGTGTTTTCTATCTTCTAAGTTACTGCAATCATATGTTTGCTGGTGGTTCTGTTACTGGATAATAGAGTTGGCCTATTTTTCCAGTCTCCTAATAGCAGTTTCTTTACAACTTTTATATCCTCTATGAAATTTCCTCTTATGTTCTATCTTTTGCCCTCCACCCAAACCTAAAGTCAAAGCCACATATTTTAGGCATTTTTTTAATGGCAGCACCCCATTTTCAGTGCACATTTCTGTATCTTGCTGGGTAAACTATTCCAAAATGTAATGACTTGAAGACAATAACCATTTCATTTGCTTAGAAAAAATTTAAGGCTAACAAATTGCCCTAGTTTCAGATGGACAGTTCTTCTAATGGTCTTGCTGGAGTCTTTCATGTTGTTACAGTCAGAGGATGGATAGGCTGGGACTGAATGGTCTAAAATGACCTCAGTCACATACCTGGGGCTTGGTGAAGAGAACCTGCTGAGGTTCTCTTTCTCCACTTGGTCTTTTATCTCAAAGGGGCTAGTTGTAGAGCAGGAGGATCTAGCTACCAATCCCAGGTGAGGATTCCCAATGCATGAGATGGCAAAGATTATCACAATGCTAACCCACAGTCCTTGGCCCGCTGCTTCTTGTGAGGGGTTCTGACTCCCTAAGAATGATTCAACATACAATGCACTGGTTAGAACAAACTTTACTTGCTTTACAGGCATCTGCAGCATGCACCCGGCTCCAATGACCAGCAGGCCCCTCCTGATAGCCCACACAGGGCAGTGGGCTGCACCACCCATCTCTTGCTGCAGGCAAAGACCCTGCTCCCTTCTGGATGGGCGGGGTGGGGGACAGATGTAATGATGGGGCTGTCCAGGTGCCGTATTAGGCACATGCATAAGCAATACAAGGAAGTTCACTGCATACCCACAACAGGGGAAAGCTTCTCCTAATAAGGAAGAAGAATCTAGGGCCAAGGAATGACCAGGCTTTCATATAGAAGAATGTTCCAGGCCCAGGGCGCCTTTCGGACAGTCCTGGAGAGGAGCGGCTCAATGGCTGCTTCTGCAGTACTAGCCTGGGTTTCACTACATGTGGCAACATTGAAAGAGGACAAGAATGGAAATGCAATAAAAATTGGGGTCTAGGTTCAAAACACATAATATTCTGTCTACACATTCTATTGACCAAAGCCAGTCCCAGATTCAATCGGTGGGGAACCTCTTCTGTTCTCACTTTTTGGAATCTTCCTGTGCACAGAAAGCATGCATTTTGTTCTCTTTCTCAATACCATGGGTTAGAGAAACAGTCTCCACTTGGAGTTGTCCAGCTGTCTGTCAGTGTGTGGGTAAACTGTCCTATTCAGAGGTTTAGACCTAGGAAACCTATTTGTCTGCAGGTATATGTCACATTTTCTAATATCAACCTTAGAAGTAACGAAAGTGATATTTTGCCCTCCTTCTGCTTGAAGTCTATAGCTCTTTTTTAATTGGTTCAGAGCTCATGTAGAGTGTAGGGACGTTATTTACTGAGCTTCACATAAACTCAATGATTATGCAAGCAGTAAATGGCCAAGTGAGTCCTAGGGCTCAGGTCTCTTGACTTGAAGCCCAGGGTGGTTTTTCTACTGCATAGCCCTGGTGAGGTAATATCCTGAGCATATGCAAACATCGAACACTCTCTTATTTGCATCTAAAGTTCTGTGAAGTTCAGAGATTCTTCTGGAAAATCCTAACGAAAAAATTTAAATAATTCATATAACGAATAAAGCTGCTTCAAGAGGGGAATTTTTGAACAAAATGATAATGCAATTAATTGTATGTAATGTATCCTGCACGTGCTATAAATACTGTACTGGAGGATAGGCATGCAGATAAGAAAAATACGTAGAAAGTTTTAAGCACTCTCACTTGACAAATGAAGCATGACAGAGTAGAGTAATAAGGTTGGTAAACCTCTAAGTGATGTCACTGTTTCATGCTGCTCCATATAGGATATTAGCAACAGACATTTATGTTATTTATTGCTGTCATTATGCATTTTTTTCATCCATGGCAACTTTACAGAAACCATATTATTAGTTCAGATGAGGAAAGATACTATTTCAGGTTTTGGTCTAAAGCATCCTAGTGGTATTTTTATTATACAGAGGACCACACACTGTTTCAGACCGTATCTTGCAATTTCTACACTTGTTGAGTTGGCAATTAATACTCGTGTTCTTTTAACTTCAGATATATTTGTAGTATTGCTATATACTAAAAGATGGACACTTCTGTTTTCAACTTTGGTTTTCAAATGAATTATACCTTTAAGAATAAAAAGAAAGAAGAAAAAAATATTCATCCTGTTCCAAAGGTTTGAAGGCAGTGATGGACTATGTAACATGTGACTGTGTCTTTGTTTTTCTATGTATCTCATTTAGACATTAGGTCTCTCAAGTCTAGCAGATTTAAAGCAAATCCACAAGACATGAGAGAGCATGAATGAAAAAGTAATTATATCAGAAGAGCAATTCTGCTCCTCTTTTGTTTTTGTTGTTGTTAAAATGATTTCTGCACTGAAAATCTTCAACGTAAAAGAATGTGGCCAAACAATCCTTTTCAATACAAGAATTTTAAGGATTTGTATATTTACACATACACTCACACACGTACACACACGCTTGATACTGGGTGAATATTTAAATATTTAATCTGAGCTGCTCACTTTGTTAGAAAATACTATTCTTGAGACCAAGGTCATGAGTTCAAATTCCAGGTGGTCAAGAGCCTTTTGCCTGGAAAAGGACCTGGTTCCAAAGCCATGGTTAGCCTCCTTAATGTCGGTCCAGCATGCAGCATTTTTATTATTATACAGGTCAAGTCAGGACTGAAAGATTCATGCAAACCTGTCTCCAGGACTAGACTGACCACTCAGTAAAAAACAACTGGTGAATCACCAGCATTCCCTCTGCCCGTAAATAGCCTATACATTTAAGATGATTTTCATGTTTACTAAGCTGAAGGAAGATTGAAGAAAAGCTCAAAAGTAATGTCTACTTTTGTGGGTCGTCACTAAATTGTTGGTTTGTGGAATTTATTCTGAGAAGAAAGACTTCAAATCAAAATATCTATAATAAAAAGGGCCAAAGGGAGCCATAAAAATCCAAACCTTTAATAGTATTGCCTGCATTCCAAAGAATCCTTCTATTCTTCCTTGCATTTCTTATTTCATCTTTTCCATTGTCTAGCAAAAATTATAATTGATATATATATACACACACATAACATAGAACTCGAAGTTGTTATAAAAATTCATATAGACGTAAAGTTTCAAGACCACTGAAAACCTTCCTTTATGTATGAATGAAGTAGCTTAGTTCATTGCTTGGGAGGTCAGGGATGCAAATACTAAAGAGCAGTGAACTATTGAGCCAAACCACATGCAAATAAATAAACAGAAATAAAAATATTCTGGCTTCTGAAATCAGCTTTTTTTTTTTTTTGCGGTACGCGTCCCCCCACCCACCCCGCCGCGGGGCACAGGCTCCAGACGCGCAGGCTCAGCGACCGCGGCACGTGGGACCCTCCCGGACTGGGGCATGAACCCCCGTCCCCCGCATCAGCAGGCGGACCCCCAACCACTGCGCCACCAGGGAAGCCCTGAAATCGGCTATTTTAAAAAGTTTCCTCAGAACTGTTAAGATCAGTTGCACTCAGTAAGTGAGTTCTTTAAGTATATTCATCTGGTAAAGCTCACGCACTAAAGAGATTCAGAGGAAAGGTGTGTTAAATCTAGGCTTGTGTTGCTGATCCACATGTATTACTGAATTCATTTTCCGTAAAAATCCTTTTTCTCAGTCGAATGCAGACTAGAACTTTAGGTAAGAGGAGAAAAGTGCCACTTAAATTTTTGAAAGTTCATCAGGTAAATGTTCTCTTTCAAGTTGATTTCAAGTTGATATTATGTCTAGACTATCAAACTGGGATTAAACATCAAGTTCAGCGTTTGAGATTGTCCCTGATACCCTGAATGCTCCGTAGCCCTGGTTCCCTCACTTCTCAGGGCAAGCGTTTGCAGCTTATGAAGTAGCACTGATTGAGAAATGCCCGCACGAAACGTCAGTGAGTCTAATCCAAGTAGGTCAGAACACTAAACTAATTGAATCTTCACAAATTGAGGCTAAAATGTAATTTAGAAGTTAAAAAAAAAAAAAAATCTGAGAGCGGGAAGCCTTCCTCTCAAGCATCCGGAAGACATTAAGCTTGCAAAGGTATTTCCCTAGGAAGGGGATTGCTTTTTTGTTCTTGTTCACTGCTGGTTCATGAGAAAGCTTACACTCTTTGCATAAAACTTCATGGGGAAGGGAAATTGAAGATAAATGTAATATTGTTGGTTGGGCTGACAACCACAATGTTACTTACATTTTAGAATTTGGAAACCTGAAGCACACTGAGGTTAAATAAATTGTTCTCAGGTAACAATAAAGAAAGATAATAAATCAGCATAAGGACTCAAGGTTTTGGCTTTAGTCATATTCTTGGGGGCACTGATCTATACACTTCTTGTGTAATTTATTCCTTTCTTCTGTATTTTTTCAGTCATCATAAATTTTCTTTTAGGTTTGACCCCAGAATTTTTATTTGTTGTAAACTGAAAGTGTATATGAGCATGTTTGTAATTTAGAGAGACAGAGCTTCTTTACAAGGGTTTTCCTCAAAAGGAGTCAGGGTGTACCGACAGGGATCAGAGCCTATGCTAATCTTCAGAATCATCTCCTCCTCTGGTGGCAGAATTCTTTTTATGTAAAGAATCTCATATGCTGTTTAGGGCAAAATGAAATCGGACAGTCATATACGTGTATATATATATATATATATATAATATTTTTCTATATATTATATCTGACCCTCCCAAAAATTGCATCCCTGACATCATATATTGATTTCTCTTCAACAACGTGAGGAGAGTTTAAATTTTAGGTATGACACATGTTCATATTTTTCAAATAAATACTAGATGGCAGGGGGTGAGCAGCTCTGATAAGAGATGTGTCTGGTGATTATTAGTGCCAGACACTGCTGTTAAGTGGCGAGTGCATCTCAGGAACACACAGCTTTAATGACATGATCTCTATGTCTTTAATAATTATAAAAAAAACCTTTATTTTGATGTATAGGGAAACTAGGGTCAAAATAGTTAAATGGCTTTGTAGTGGTATGTGGCAGTTTAGAATTAGATTTGGGATCTAAATATAACAGGAGTTCCCTAAATCTGCAAATGCTGTTTTCATATTTGAATACTAATTATATTGACAGAAGAGCTATGCATATAAAAAAGCATAGCTGCCTACGTGTGCAGGTTATTTGTTAAAGGTCCCATTTCTAGGAGTCGTTGAGTAAATAATTTAATTACTGAAAGATAGAAATCAGATCACTTAAATTTTTTGGCGGTTACCAGTGGTTAATTCCAAGTTCTGCAGCAAATTCTCTAAATCATTCCCCCCAAATAAAGCCTACTTAAATGTTATGTTTCTTATTAATGTTTTTAAAGAATTACTGGCATAAGCAAAAACTGTGCTTTGTTTAAGCCCTAAAGTTCATCATCAGTCGACCCATATTACCCATCATTTATCCTGAGTGTTGTAGCCTATAAACAGACTAAAACCAAAGAAGACATACAGTTATTCTGGGAATGAACATGGTGTAATAGCTGTAGGAGTTTACTGGAAAGACCTAGAAGTCTTAGAGTCCAGATCTGGTTCTTGTACTGACTTGACATCCTCTCTTGGATGTTTCAAAGACACCTCAAAATCAGCATGTGTGAGACTGAACTCGTGATCTTCTCTTAGACACGGTCATCTTTCAGTGTTTCCTATCTCAGCAGCAGCTGTAGCATCCACCTAGTGCTGTAGCTCAGAAACCTAAAAGTGGTCCTGTACACCCCCGTCTTTTTAACCCCACCCCCATTCAATCCATCACTTGATCCTGTGGATTTTCCCCCTGTAATATCTCAAATCTGCCAGTTTACCTCCATCTCTGCTGCCTCCACCCTAGTCTAGGATGCCATTGTCTCTTGCCTGGACTCCTGTCTTCTAATTGGTCTGTGAGTGGTCACTCTGTGCACACTGCGGCAGAGTGATGCATTCAAAATGCAGTCAAAATGTAAATCTACCTCTACTTCCCTGCATAAATTTACCGATTTACTAATTGGTAAAATTTACTAATCTTCAGATAAATGGAGGGTGGGGAAGGATCTTCAACAGTAACGGAAGGCACCACATGCTGTCTGCTACTGATCCCTCCAGCTTCACATTGCGCATTCTTCTTTCTCTGTTGAGGCCAAATGAAATCACCTTTCTTTTGGTCGCTCACGTTTTAGCTGCCCCAGGGCTTTTGCACTGGCTTTCCCCCTGCTTGGCACTCTTCTTTCTCTTCTCTGCCTTGTGAATTCCAACTCATTCTTCAGGTCTCAGCTTGCATCAGTTCCTCAGTGAAATCATCCCTGACATCATTAAATTTCCTACTTTGAGATTATCATTGCCCTCTATGTGGCACTTGTCTTGGTAGCACTCTTAAATACATTGGTGTGGTTAATTACTATAGTAATAGCAGTTACTTCTCACCTCCCTCCCCACTAGAGACGATACATTTTATAAGAGTGGAAAAAGAATCTATGTTTCTTTATCAGTATGTTTCTAGTACTTGGTAATATGCTGGGTGCCTAATGCTTACTTGATAAATATTTATTGAATGAATAAATGATCTATCTATATCTTTGGATAAGTTATTGACTACTTGTGCCACAGTATCCTTATCTGTACAATGGAGGAAGATTTAATATTTTAAAAATGTTCTTTCAGAGTTTTTTTTCTAGTTGCATCCAAAGTATTGCTAATTTGAAATTAAATATGTGAATTAGTTTGTAAAACCTGTTCAGCACTCACTCATTGTACCAATCCATGACTATTGGATGGAGAAGGGGTCCAGGTAGAGTTCCAAGGGGTCCAAGAAGGGGGAAAAAGAGAGTGAGGAGAAGAGAGGAGAGAGAAGATGAATACATCTAACAATCTGTAAGGAAAGCAAAGAAATGAGAGATGGCTAAAGTTGAAAATGGGTAAGACCAGAAAAGAAGTATGATCTTTACTCTGCACATTTAAGGAGAAAGAAAGTTTTAAGTTCATATAACGAAGTACTTTCAAGCTTCCATGCTCCTCCCCACAACACACATGCACGTGTGTACACACACACACACCCGGAGCTCGCTCTCTGCTTGACTGAATTAGTGAGCTAATGGAGGATTTGTGATCTGAACTCAGGAGTCCTGACTCCCAGTCTATTGCACCCTTGCTTTTCCTTTCATCAAATTAAAATCTCTGCACATCTTTTGTGTATGGGGGTAATGAGTTTAAAGTATATTTGAGCTGTCATTTAAAAATTTGTAGTCTATAAGGAAATTAAGGGAGAGGAAGAAAAGAGAGAGAAAAATCTGGATCGCATTTTCCTGACCCATACAGGATTTTACTAAGAAAACAAACTTTAATGTAAACAACCTGTATATTCTTCAAGTTGTCTTTTAAAATAACAATTCTGTAAATAACTTACTTTTCCTAAAATGCGTAAGTTGGATTCCTAAGGCCCTGCCTTTGGAGACTTGTTTCAGGTTCAACCAAACACAAAATCCTCCAAACTCTTGATATTCTTTTGCTCCCAACAGCTTTTCAAAAGGTAGATGACTAGGAAATACACTTTCATTCTCCGCTTAGTGCTGGAACATTAGTTTGACTTTAATAGGCTGGGATGATTTCAGTTTATAAATCTTCAACTGGAGGATAAAGTTCAAGTAGATAAAATCAAACAGATGTTGGTGGGAGGATTTCTTCTTGACCCATAAAAGTGCTATCATCAAAGCCGAGAATCATTTGTTTTGAATTATTACACTGTTATCAAAAGGACTGTAGCAGTCTGTTTGTTGAGGAATTGGATCTGTTTATCTGAAAACAGAACAAAGATGCCATGCTAAGGCGTTCCTGGGAAAGTGTGGTTCAGATGATGGCTGACACGGTGGGGTAGCTCTGAGACACTTTGATTGACGTTTGTCAGCATGCACGGTAGTCAGGGCACGTCATTGTTGAAGCAGTGTGGAAGAGCCCTGTGTTAACCAGAACTTGGCCAAAGGCAAGGTGGGGGTCAGTGGGAGGGAAACCCTCTAAGTCCACCAAGAAAGCTCATTCCTAAGTGAATAATTAGCTGTTAGTGGGGGGAAAGGATTAACTTACTAAATATTTAAATAGATGGCAAGTAAATGGTACTGAAATGTTCCCCCAGGAGCACTTGTCCTGAAACTGGTGTCAGCACATAGACCGTCTCATCTCCATCCCATTTAAATAGGAATAGTTTACACTTGTGTACAGAGGCAGGCCCTTGCTTTACAATGTGACTCTCCAAAATGTCTTTAGTCATTCTCTTAATTTGGTTAGTTGGACCAGGCGTGTTTTTGTGTTGGATGCACTCTGAGGGCGATGCAGAAATTAAAAATATTAAACTAAAACACAAATGACTTGCGTAAGCCTGTAGGTAATCATGTTGCTACAGGATGAAAACAGTGAGTATCAGAGTTTCTTTTACAACTAATACATTCAGAACACCTCCCTTTAGTTATCAAAGTTGTCAGATATGTACAAAATTATACTAGTAGCAGAACTGAACTGATTGGAGGTTTTCTACTTCACTGATACTAACTTCCCCCTTTGGATTTTTGCAGATCCTCTATAATCTGGCCTCTCTAATGAACCTAACTTTTCTTCCCTTCAATACTTATGATGTGCTCTGCTCTTTCTTGTTCTCGTGCTCTCATTGCTGTTGCCAGTTTCAAGTGACTTGTCTTCCCCTCTCACATCTGTCTGTCTATGGTTCTCTGCCTCAAAATTCTTAATTTTATTCTTTTTTGCTTCAATAGCTCTTTAGAGACTTTGATAAAAGCGACAATCATTTTCTAGAAAACACAATTATATTTAAAATTTTGCATGCAATTTTAGGACATCCAAAGATCTGATGTCATTTTTGGTCCCCATCCCCACTCCTCAGGAGATGAGCCACTGATAAATCCTTTAAGACCCAACAAAAGCCCTATTTCTCCATGAAACTAAATTTTGCTATTCATAGTGTGGACTGTTTTATACCACACGTAGTGAAGAAGGCCTCAGGGTTGAAGAGGCTGGGTTCTAGCCCTGTTTTCTACTAGCTCTGTAACTCTAGGACCCAGCCTCTGGAATTTCCTGCACCATAAATCGAGTAACTGATCTTTCATTTGCTCCAAAAAGTTTATGATTCATGGCTTGTTCCTATCGCCCTAACTAGATTGTAAGCTCTTTGTGGGAAAGAGCCATATTTTACAAGTTCTGTCTATACTGTAGATTATCTAACGTAATGCTCACTTCCAGAAATTAACCAGTAAACATTTACCAGTTATATAGTTATAAGAAAATATAACAGCAAGCAGCATACTACCTGGCTTTTTCTCTGATCAGAAATTTCTTTGTGCCTAATTCAGAAGCAAAGGCATTTTAACTTAAATGATAAAAATCACGTGTCATCCCCTTTGCTTTATTTCTCTACACTTTACCCTTTTTCTCCAAAAGTTCAGTCTACTTTGTCTACAATACTGTATTAATGAAGAATCTACAGTATTAATGAAGAATCTTGGTTTTCATTGCTAGAAAGTATTTTTCTTTTTCTTTTTGGGGAATGTATGTGGAAGTTGTTTTAGTGGATATACAATCATACTACATGAATATCATTTCACATTTGTCTCTGAATAAATCTATTGCAAACCCATTTAATTGCAAACATGCAATGCTTTCCCTATATAATTTTTTCAAAGGACTAAGAAAAGCAAACACTATAAGTGGGAAAGTGTTACATGAGGGGAACACTGCTCGGATGGAAATGCAGTTGCAGGCCTACAGTGTCCCCAGAAAGGGGCACATTTAAGCAGACAGTAGAGGTCCTCCCTTACCTGATTGAGCTGCTGTTGGGGATATGGTGGTGCTGGGGACACCTCTAGACAGCTGGTCTAACATTCTAGAGATTTTCACAGTGAAACTTACTATACCTAACATTGCCTAGATCATTAGGTAGCATCCAAAGCTCGCTCTTTCTCTTCTCTTCTTGTCCCAATGACATCCTTCAAGAAGACGAGCTCTGATATGAATCAAAGACTCAAGGGGTGACCGTAATGACAGAGGATTTCTGTAGGAGAAACAAAAAGATTTAAACAGAATTGATAACATCGGGTAAAAGGCTCATTTCTCTTTCCTTTTTGTTCTTTCTCTCTGAGGGCCAGTGGTTGGTATTTCACCTCTCCATGGGGCTAGTATTGTGGATATGTCCCTCTTCCACCCAGGTTTCCTCATCTCTCCCTTTAACACACACACAGAAACACACACACACACACACATTCATGATTAGGTGGAGCTCAAATAAAGAAGAATAGGTAGTAAGAAACTTAGTCAGGACATGCTCATGATTTGGTTGAGTTTGTCTTCCTGGTTTATTTCCTACTTAGCAAGGGCCAAGATCGGGGTGTAATCCTAGAGGAAAGGGAGCAAAGGGGCAGACTGTGGAAGCCTTAAGCTCAAAGAATTAATGATTCTCTAGGCACACTTTTGATGGAACCAAGTTTACCAGCATTGAAATTAGCAGTAAGTTGGAACAAAACCCAACTAGTGGAAAATAAAATAAAATAAAAACAGAAAGAAAGAAAGAAGGAAGGAAGGAAAACGTTCATTTATCAGTGGTGTTCTCTGTACAAATATCTTTGAAAATCTAACATGATGGGTTGGAAAGAGACTTGTGAATGATTATTTTAATCTCTCTCCCCTTTGAAGACCACTAACATTTAACTGGAAATAAAACAACAACTTAAAGAGCTTTGGCCATACTCTGGACAAAACTTGTTTTGTTTGGCTACCCACACAAGTGGGTTTTTGTTTTGATTTTTTTTAATTGCCAGTATTTAAAATGAGAAATTTCAGATAAAATTTTTAATTTCAGGATTCTTCTAAAAATTGGAAGTTCTAGGAAATATGGATTCAAGTTCCCCCAGAGTACATTTATCTGGAGCTCCTTTGCAGCTGACTGTGTAGGGAGGGAATGCATTCTCTGGTTTGCAGCAATCCTGATCATTCCTTAATGCTTTTTCCTACTAATGCACTCATTGGGGATCATCACCCCACTCTGTGGGCATTTGAATATGCAAACAATGTTCTTAAATGTTTCCAGGTTACGTCTGATAGTATATGTTCTTCAGTCATAAAAGTTATGTAGGGAGACCTTCAATATGGTGGAGGAGTAAGACAAATACATCAGAAATACATCTACATGTGGAACAACAACTACAGAACACCTACTGAATGCTGGCAGAAGACCTCAGACTTCCCAAAAGGCAAGAAACTCCTCACATACCTGGGTAGGGCAAAAGAAAAAAGAAAGAACAGAGACAAAAGAATAGGGACGGGACCTGCACCTCTGGGAGGAGCTGTGAAGGAGGAAAAGTATCCACACACTAGGAAGCCCCTTCACTGGCGGGGATGGGTGGTGGTGGTGGGGGAGCCTCGGAGCCACGGAGGAGAGCGCAGCAACAGGGATGCAGAGGGCAAAGCGGAGAGATTCCTGCACAGAGGATCAGTGCGACCAGCACTCACCAGCCCGAGAGGCTTGTCTGCTCACTCGCTGGGGTGGGTGGGGGCTGGGAGCTGAGACTCAGGCTTAGGAGGTCGGATCGCAGGGAGAGGACTGGGGTTGGCTGCATGAACACAGCCTGAAGGGGGCTAGTGCGCCACAGCTAGCCGGGAGGGAGTCTGGGAAAAAAGTCTGGACCTGCCTAAGAGGCAAGAGAATATTGTTTCGGGGTGCACGAGGTGAGGGGATTCAGAGCACCGCCTAAACGAGCTCCAGAGATGGGTGTGAACTGTGGCTTCCAGCGCGGACCCCAGAGACGGGCATGGGATGCTAAGGCTGCTGCTGCCACCACCAAGAACCCTGTGTGCGAGCACAGGTCACTCTCCACACCTCCCCTCCTGGGACTCTGTGCAGCACACCACTGACAGGGTCCCATGATCCAGGGACAACTTCCCCGGGAGAACACATGGCGTGCCTCAGGCTGGTGCAACATCACCTGGCCTCTGCCACTGCAGGCTCGCCCCGCATCCATACCCCTCCCCCCCCCCGGGCTGAGTGAGCCAGAACCCCCGAAGAAGCTGCTCCTTTAACCCCGTCCTGTCTGAGCGAAGAACAGACGCCCTCCGGCAACCTACACACAGAGGCGGGTCCAAATCCAAAGCTGAACCCCAGGAGAACAAAGAAGAGAAAGGGAAATTTCTCCCAGCAGCCTCAGGAGCAGTGGATTAAATCTCCACAATCAACTTGATGTACCCTGAATCTCTGGAATACCTAAATAGACAATGAATCATCCCAAATTGAGACGGTGGAGTTTGGGAGCAACTGTAGATTTGGGGTTTGCTATATGCAACTGACTGGTTTCTGGTGTTATGTTTATCTTCGTTTAGTATTTAGACTTTATTATCATTAGTAGATATGTTTATTATGGTTGCTCTCTTCCTTTTTTTTTTAATATATAGATTTTTTTTTCCTTTTTCTCTTTTTGTGAGTGTGTATGTGTATGCTTCTTTGTGTGATTTTTGTCTGTACAGCTTTGCTTTTACAGTTTGTCCTAGGGTTCTGTCTGTTGTTTTGGGTATTTTTAGTATAGTTTTTAGCACTTATTATCATTGGTGGATCTGTTTTTTGGTTTGGTTGCTCTCTTCTTTCTTTTTTTATTACTTTAAAAATTTTAATAATTTTTTTTATTTTAATAACTTTATTTCTTTATATTTTACATTTTTCTTTCTTTCTTTCATTTTCTTCTCCCTTTTCTTCTGAGCCATGTGGCTAACAGAGTCTTGGTGCTCCAGCCGGGTGTCAGGCCTGTGCCTCTGAGGTGGGACAGCCAAGTTCAGGACACTGGTCCACCAGAGACCTCCCAGCTCCACATAATATCAAATGGTGAAAGCTCTCCCACAGATCTCCATCTCAACGCTAAGACCCTGTTCACTCAACAACCAACAAGCTACAGTGCTGGACACCCCATGCCAAACAACTAGCAAGACAGGAACACAACTCCACCCATTAGCATACAGGCTACCTAAAATCATAATAACATCACAGACACCCCAAAACACACCACCAGACGCGGTCCTGCCCACCAGAAAGACAAGATCAAACCTCATTCACCAGAACACAGGTACGAGTCCCCTCAACCAGGAAGCCTACACAACCCACTGAACCGACCTTAAGCACTGGGGGCAGACACCAAAAACAACGGGAACTACAAACCTGTAGACTGCAAAAAGGAGACACCAAACACAGTAAGTTAAGCAAAATTATAAGAGAGAGAAACACACAGCAGATGAAAGAGCAAGGTAAAAATCCAGCAGACCAAACAAATGAAGAGGAAATAGGCAGTCTACATGAAAAAGAATTCAGAGTAATGATAGTAAAGATGATCCAAAATCTTGGAAATAGAATGGAGAAAATACAAGAAACATTTAACAAGGACCTACAAGAACTAAATAGCAAACAAACAATGATGAACAACACAATAAATGAAATTAAAAATTCTCTATAAGGAATCAATAGCAGAATAACTGAAGCAGAAGAACGCATAAGTGACCTGGAAGATAAAAGAGTGGAAGTAACTACTGCAGGGCAGAATAAAGAAAAAAGAATGAAAAGAATTAAGGACAGTCTTAGAGACCTCTGGGGCAACACTAAACACACCAACATTCAAATTATAGGGGTCTCAGAAAAAAGGAGAGAAAAAGAAAGGGACTGAGAAAATATTGAAGAGATTATAGTTTAAAACTTGCCTATAATGGGAAAGGAAATAGTCAATCATGTCCAGGAAGCACAGAGAGTCCCATACAAGATAAATCCAAGGAGAAACACGCCAAGGCACATATTAATCAAACTATCAAAAATTAAATACAGAGAAAAAATATGAAAAGCAGCAAGGGAAAAACAACAAATAACATACAAGGGAATCCCCATAAGGTTAACAGCTGATCTTTCAGCAGAAACTCTGCAAGCCAGAAGAGAGTGGCAAGACATATTTAAAGTGATGAAATGGAAAAACCTACAACCAAGATTACTCTATGCAGCAAGGGTCTCATTCAGATTCGACGGAAAAATTAAACGCTTTACAGACAAGCAAAAGCTAAGAGAATTCAGCACCACCAAACTAGCTTTACAACAAATGCTAAAGGAACTTCTCTAGGCAGGAAACACAAGAGAAGGAAAAGACCTACAAAAACAAATCCAAAACAATTAAGAAAATGGTAATAGGAGCATACATATTGATAATTACCTTAAATGTAAATGGATTAAATGATCCACCAAAAGACACAGGCTGGCTGAATGGATACAAAAGCAAGACCCATATATATGCTGTCTACAAGAGACCCACTTCAGACCTAGGGACTCATACAGACTGAAAGTGAGGGGATGGACAAAGATATTCCATGCAAATGGAAATCAAAAGAAAGCTGGAGTAGCAATTCTCATATCAGACAAGATAGATTTTAAAATAAAGACTATTACAAGAGACAAAGAAGGACACTACATAATGATAAAAGGATCAACCCAAGAAGAAGATATAACAGTTGTAAATATTTATGCACCCAACATAGGAGGACCTGAATACATAAGGAACATACTAACAGCCATAAAAGGGGAAATCGACAGTAACACAATCATAGTAGGGGACTTTAACACATCACTTTCACCAATGGACAGATCATCCAAAGTGAAAATAAATAAGGAAACACAAGCTTTAAATGATACATTAAACAAGATGGACTTAATTGATATTTATAGGACATTCCATCCAAAAACAACAGAATACACTTCTCAAGTGCTCATGGAACATTCTCCAGGTTCCAGCATATCTTGGGTCACAAATCAAGGTAAATTGATTTGGTAAATCAAATAAATTGGTAAATTTGATTTACTTGGTAAATTTCAGAAAATTGAAATCATATCAGGTATCTTTTCCGACCACAATGCTATGAGACTAGATATCAATTACAAGAAAAAATCTGTAAAAAAATATAAACACATGGAGGCTAAACAATACACTACTGAATAACAAAGAGGTCACTGAAGAAATCAAAGAGGAAGTCAAGAAGTACCTAGAAACAAATGACAATGAAAACATGAGGACACAAAACCTATGAGATGCAGCAAAAGCAGTTCTAAGAGTGAAGTTTATAGCAATACAAGCCTACCTCAAGAAATAAGAAAAATCTCATATAAACAATCTAACCTTACACCTGAAGGAATTAGAGAAAGAAGAACAAAAAACCCCCAAAGTTAGCGGAAGGAAAGAAATCATAAAGATCAGGTCAGAAATAAATGAAAAAAAAATGAAGGAAATGATAGCAAAGATCAATAAAACTAAAAGGTGGTTCTTTGTGAAGATAAAATTGATAAACCATTAGACAGACTCATCAAGAAAAAACAGGAGAAGACTCAAATCAATAGAATTATTAATGAAAAAGGAGAATTAACAACTGACACTGTAGAAATACAAAGGATCATGAGAGATTACTACAAGCAACTATATGCCAATAAAATGGACAACCTGGGAGAAATGGACGCATTCTTAGAAAAGCACAACCTCCCGAGACTGAACCAGGAAGAAATAGAAAACATAAACTGACCAGTCACAAGCACTGAAGTTGAGACTGTGATTAAGAATCTTCCAACAAACAAAAGCTCAGAACCAGATGGCTTCACAGGTGAATTCTATTGAACATTTAGAGAAGAGCTAACACCTATCCTTCTCAAACTTCCAAAATATAGCACAGGGAGGAACACTCCCAAACTCATTCTACAAGGCCACCATCACCCTGATACCAAAACCAGACAAAGATGTCACAAAGAAAGAAAGCTACAGGCCAATATCACTGATGAACATAGATGCAAAAATCCTCAACAAAATACTAGCAAACAGAATCCAACAGCACATTTAAAGGATCATACGCTATGATCAAGTGGGGTTTATCCCAGAAATGCAAGGATTCTTCAATATACACAAATCAATCAATGTGATACACCATATTAACAAATTGAAGGAGAAAAACTATATGATCGTCTCAATAGATGCAGAAAAAGCTTCTGACAAAATTCAACACCGATTTATGGTAAAAACCCTCCAGAAAGTGGGCATAGAGTGAACGTACCTCAACATAATAAAGGCCATATATGACAAACCCACAGTCAACATCATTCTCAATAGTGAAAAACTGAAACCATTTCCTCTACGATCAGGAACAAGACAAGGTTGTCCACTCCTACCACTATAATTCAACATAGTTTTGGAAGTTTTAGCCCCACCAATCAGAGAAGAAAAAGAAATAAAAAGAATCCAAATTGGAAAAGAAGTAAAGCTGTCACAGTTTGCAGATGACATGATACTATACATAGAGAATCCTAAAGATGCTACCAGAAAACTTCTAGAGCTAATCAATGAATTTGGTCAAGTAGCAGGATACAAAATTAATGCACACAAATCTGTTGCATTTCTATACACTAATGATGAAAAATCTGAAAGAGAAATTTAGGAAACACTCCCATGTACCATTGTAACAAAAAGAATAATATACCTAGGAATAAACCTACCTAAGGAGACAAAAGACCTGTATGCAGAAGACTATAAGACACCAATGAAAGAAATTAAAGATGATAAACAGGTGCAGAGATATACGATGTTCTTGGATTGGAAGAATCAACATTGAGAGAATGACTAATCTACCCAAAGCAATCTACAGCCTCAATGCCATCCCTATCAAACTACCAATGGCATTTTTCACAGAACTAGAACAAAAAATTTAACAGTTTGTGTGGAAACGCAAAAGACCCGGAATAGCCAAAGCAATCTTGAGAAAGAAAAACGGAGCTGGAGGAATCAGGATCCCTGGCTTCAGAGTATACTACAAAGCCACAGTAATCAAGACAGTATGGTACTGGCACAAAAACAGAAATATAGATCAATGGAACAGGATAGAAAGCCCAGAGATAAACCCACGCACATATTGTCACGTGATTTTTGATAAAGGAGGCAAGAATGTACAATGGAGAAAAGACAGCCTCTTTAATAAGTGGTGCTGGGAAAACTGGACATGCAAAACAGCTACATGTAAAAGAATGAAATTAGAATGCTCCCTGACACCATACACAAAAATAAACTCCAAATAGATTAAAGACCTAAATGTAAGGCCAGACACTATAAAACCCTTAGAGGAAAACATAGGCAGAACACTCTATGACATAAATCACAGCAAGATCCTTTTTTTGTGTGTGTGTGTGCTATGCAGGCCTCTCGCTGTTGTGGCCTCTCCCGTTGCAGAGCACAGGCTCAGCGGCCATGGCTCACGGGCCCAGCTGCTCCACAGCATGTGGGATCTTCCTGGACCGGGGCATGAACGCCTGTCCCCTGCATCGGCAGGTGGACTCTCAACCACCACGCCACCAGGGAAGCCCGGCAAGATCCTTTTTGATGCACCTCCTAGAGAAGTGGAAATAAAAACAAAAATAAAGAAATGGGACCTAATGAAACTTAGAAGTTTTTGCACAGCAAAGGAAACCATAAACAAGACGAAAAGACAACCCTCAGAATGGAAGAAAATATTTGCAAATGAAGCAACTGACAAAGGATTAATCTACAAAATTTATAAGCAGCTTACGCAGCTCAAGATCAAAAAGACAAGCGACCCAATCCAAAAATGGGCAGAAGACCTAAACAGACATTTCTCCAAAGAAGATATACAGCCTGCCAACAAACACATGAAAGGATGCCCAACATCACTAATCATTAGAAAAATGTAAATCAAAACTACAATAAGGTATCACCTCATACCAGTCAGAATGGCCATCATCAAAAAATCTACAAACAATAAATGCTGGAGAGAGTGTGGAGAAAAGGGAACCCTCTTGCACTGTTGGTGGGAATGTAAATTGATACAGCCACTATGGAGAACAGTATGGAGGTTTCTTAAAAAACTAAAAATAGAACTACCATACAACCCAGCAATCCCACTACTGGGCATATACCCTGAGAAAACCATGATTCAAAAAGAGTCATGTACCACAATGTTCATTGCAACACTGTTTACGATAGCCAGGACATGGAAGCAACCTAAATGTCTATCGACAGGTGAATGGATAAAGAAGATATGGGGCTACCCTGGTGGCGCAGTGGTTGAGAGTTCGCCTGCTGATGCAGGGGACACGGGTTCGTGCCCCGGTCCGGGAAGATCCCACATGCCGCGGAGCGGCTGGACCCGTGAGCCATGGCCGCTGAACCTGTGCGTCCGGAGGCTGTGCTCCGCAACGGGAGAGGCCACAACAGTGAGAGGCCCACATACTGCAAAAAATAAAAATAAAAAATAAAGAAGATGTGGCACATATATACAATGGAATATTTCTCAGCCGTAAAAAGAAACGAAATTGAGTTATTTGTAGTGAGGTGGATGGACCTAGAGTCTGTCATACAGAATGAAGTTAGCCAGAAGGAGAAAAAATAAATACCGTATGCTAACACATATATATGGAATCTAAAAAAGAAAAAAAAAAAAGGTTCTGAAGAACCTAGGGGTAGGACAGGAATAAAGATGCAGACATAGGGCTTCCCTGGTGGCACAGTGGTTGAGAGTCCGCCTGCCGATGCAGGGGACACGGGTTCATGCCCTGGTCTGGGAAGATCCCACATGCTGCGGAGCGGCTGGGCCCGTGAACCATTGCCACTGAGTCTGCGCGTCCGGAGCCTGTACTCTGCAACGGGAGAGGCCACAACAGTGAGAGGCCCACATACCGCAAAAAACAAAAACAAACAAGATGCAGACGTAAAGAATGGACTTGAGGACACTGGGTGGGGGGAGGGTAAGCCGGGACGAAGTGAGAGAGAGGCATGGACTTGTGTATACACTACCAAATGGCTAGTGGTAAGCAGCCGCATAGCATAGGGAGATCAGCTCGGTGCTTTGTGACCACCTAGAGGGGTGGGATAGGGAGGGTCGGAGGGAGACGCAAGAAGGAGGAGATATGAGGCTATATGTATATGTATAGCTGATTTACTTTGTTACAAAGCAGAAACTAATACAGCATTATAAAGCAATTATACCCAATAAAGATGTTTTTAAAAATCTGTAATAAAGTTATATAATAAAAATCTGTATCCTATTCCAAACACCTTCACTTTTATGAAGGCATTATGTCACCAAATAGCCATTTCTTATCTAGGGAAAATAAGAGTCTTTCTATTTAATAATTATTTTCTAGGGGCATAATCATTTTCACTGCTTTTCAGACTATCTTTACAATCTATAGAAATCCAGATTTGTAAGGTATTAAAACCATATGAATATAGACTTTCCTCAGTTTATATTAAAAAAAGGATTAGGAGAAGAGTACTCATTACAGACTCAGTATACAATGGTACTTACACATCTCTGAGTAGTGTTACATTTTTTATTTAAGATGTTTTGGCATTTTCTAAATTTGGCTGAAATTTATAGTTACTTTTAGTTATTTTTGGTGTCTATTTGCTCCATCCATCTTACCTACCTACTTACCTATGCCACAGCTAGCAACTAAGATCATTAATATTTACAGATGGGGAAGCCAGTTTCTATCTTCTTATTTTAGGTTCATTCTTCCACTTATAAATCTATAAATATTTATTTATACAGTCTATTTTATTTCAGACACTGTGCTAGATACTAAAGGAATAACTAAGTACGAGTCATAATTTCAGATTTCAAGATTCAACATTTTACTGAAAAGGAAAGTGAAAGCTGTAACTAAATGGTTTGTCTACGTTTGCATAATTAAATAAGGTAGAGCAAGGTTTTGAACATTAGTCTATTGGATTTGGAAGTCCTCATTTTTTCCATTATGCTGCATTCCTTTCTAAGCATCAGATAATCACAGGTAATCAGCCATAAATAAGCATGGCTTATAAGATGTAGCTGGAACATTATTTGTGATTTCTCTAATTGTCCCAGTTCTTGGATGTGAACTCTGGCAGATTCTATGACTTTTTGGGTCATTCTTAAGTAAAAGAAATCACAAGCAAAATCTCAGTTCAGAAATCAGAATGCAGATGGAATATATGAATCAACATCCCCCTCCTCCCCTCTCCTCATCCTTTGCTCCTCTGTCTCTCCATCCTCCAGCACATAGCTGTCTGCATTCTGCAATCTCGCCTGTGGGTGCATTTATACATTTCATAAAATCTCCTCTCTTGGGCCTTTTGAACTGTGAGGGCTTGTAGTCACCCAGCAAGTATCTCTGTTTCCCCAGAAACATGATATTAAATTCAAAAACAAACAAAAACAAAGCAAACAGAAAACTAACAGAACACCATGACAAATTGAAAGAGAGAGACCATGAAAGAAAGGAAAAAAATTATATTTTCACATTTCCAGTGGTACATTTTTCCTGCTTTTTGAGTATTCACTGGTTCCTGCAGATTCCATAGCTTGCCTTGTGTTGAGACTAGACAGAGTGGCCAGGGTAGAAGCTGTGAGACCATGAGCAAGCATGGTATTAGGCCAGGCCCAAGATGGTGGTGACTTGGACCAAGGTGGAAGTAGCATGGGTTTATTTCTGATATAAATACATATATATATATATATATATATCTCCTTCTAAAATATATGTACATGTACATATATATGTATATAGAGACATGTTGTTTTTGTAGGATTTTCTAGCCTCACTTCTGCTCAAATGGCAATTCAGATAATCCTTAACTCAAAGAGAAAATTATTAAAATCTTTTGATAAATTAGATAGAACAGGCATTGCCAATTTATGGTTTTTTTAATTATTTTTTATTGAAGTATAGATGGTGTATGTTTCAGGTGTACAGCAAAATGATTCAGTTATACGTACATATGTATATATACACACATACACTTTTTCAGATTCTTTTCCATTATAAGTTATTATAAGACATTAAATATAGTTCCCTGTGCTATCCTGTAGGTCCTTGTTGTTTATTTATTTTATATATAGTAGTGTGCGTCTGTTAATCCCAAATTCCTAATTTATCCCCCCACCCCTTTCCCCTTCGATAACCATAAGTTTGCTTTCTATGTTTGTGAGTCTATTTCTGTTTTGTAAGTAAGTTCATCTGTATCATTTTTTAAGATTCCACATAGAAGTGATATCATATGATATTTGTCCTTCTTTGTCTAACTTCAGGCATGGACAATTTAAATGTAAAAATACTCCCTAAAACACTTTTCTGCTAAATCACAGTAGAAATTACACTTAGTAGTTGTTTCTTATTCAGCAAATCATTAACATCATGCTTTATTATGGTTGATAGTGGCACTTCCTTGTAATAGATCGTAAATTCATGTAAAATATATAAGCAGATTGAACACGCGTGTGCATAACTCTCCCAAGTGCAATATCAACTCTTCTGAACCAAATGTTATGTGTCCATTCAAAAAAAAAAATTAGCTCTAACATAAAGAAGACCTAAAACATTTATGGGTTTTAGAAAAGCTCATTTGGCTGAAAAAGAACAAAATTTCCCTTATCTTATGTCCACTGCTGTGATTCTAAGCATCATTAAGTCTTTTTAAAAGCTGGAATGAAATCTGTTGAATTTCTTTTTCTTATTCCTTATAAGTCATGATCCATCCCAAACCCGTTTGGGGCATCGGCTCAGGTGCTACTTACCTGAATGCTTCCCATGGGATTCTTTTTCTTGGGCAGCGAGGCAGTTATTACCATCAGGATATAACTTCTGTTGAAGAAGAGGGTTTGTGCTGAAGAGGTAGTGAAACGAAGCAGGGGTTAAGCAGAGACTTCCCGCAAGTAAAGTAATTGTGTATCTGCATTTTGGCTGGATCAAGAATTACAGCAGCGGTGCGGTAATTAGCAGTGCATTTTTGTATTTTGATGCTCAAGGTCTGTGACTTCACTTTTTTTTTCTTTCTTTCTTTTTTTTCCTTTTCTTCCCTGAGACTTGTCCTAAAGAGAAAGCCGAGGGAGAAATGAAGTGAGAATTAGATTAAAGCTGCCTTGCACTGGCAAATGGTGAGCCTACATGAGCTGTTGGATCAAGGGCCAGCCCTGGAAAAGCTTTACTACAGTTGCTAAAGGTAAGCACAGCATCAGAATTTTGTCCTTCTCCAGTGCTATCTGCTTTTAGTAAAGGTCACTGGTGGTGGTGGGGCCTCGCTGAAAAATCAAGGATAAAGAGTAAATAACTGTAAGCCTTAGTGGCTCAAACAAATTATTTTCCGGTTGGCAGACAGAGCACTAAGTGAGAAGCAGTGAGCTTGAACCTGAGAGTCTTGATGGGTGATCAGTGTCTGCCCTTCTCTGTGTCTGAAAAACTGCCAGCTAAAAACACATTATCAAGTTTGAGTAACACTTCTTGAGCACACAGAAAGGCACGTAGGAAAGACATTCAAGTACTATGGGATAAAAGAACCATGCCATTGTCCAAATTTTTTGTGTGTTCTTGCTGTGGGACTTAAAAGATGTATCTTGGGATAGGGAGGATGGGAGGGAGATGCAAGAGGGAGGAGATATGGGGATATATGTATATGTATAGCTGATTCACTTTGGTATAAAGCAGAAACTAACACACCATTGTAAAGCAATTATACTCCAATAAACATGTTAAAAAAAGAGATGTATCTCGGATGACTTCATTACTTTATATATGGAAGAAATATTTTAGACAACTCAGTTTCTTCTGATTAGTGGTATGGAATTTGATATGTCTTTTGTTCACCGCACATTTTTAAAAGTTGGCAAATTTTAGACAGTCAACCTCAAAAAAGCTTTTTTTCTTCTTTACTGGAATTTCTTTTACTACACTTGTCATGCAAATGTTTGAGCTATTTTATTGAAATGGTGCATGTTCTACCGGTGGCTTCATATATATATTCAAAGCAACTATTATCCTGAAACATATAAAATTCAAAGACAGAAAAGAAGAGCCCTCCAGCTGAATTTCCATTTGCTGGAAATTCATTGCTGGATGGCAACTCATATAAACAACATGTCTGCTCCTTGGCAGCCACAGCCAACCTGTCAAGGAAGTACTTACGACTACTTCTCAGTTTCTATTGTGAGTGCTGAAAACTTACAACCTCTTTGGGAATTTCACTTTTCTTCGTGAAGCTGTAAGGGAAGCCATTTTATGTACTTTTAATTATAAGCTATTTCGAATGTTGAAAGTTCTTTCCCAGCACATAAAATTAGAGGAGACTTTGAAAAATATCTCTAGTCACTCTTAAACAATGGTAAGCAACTTTGCTGAAATTTTCTCTAGCTAAAAATGTTACATAAAAACTGAGGTACTTACAATGGAATCATCAGTAACACTGACAACAATTGTCACTTACTTATTGAGTGTTTACTATGTATTGGACACTATTCTCCATACCTTGCATGTGCTAAAGTTACATTTAACTTTCTCTCCACAGTCCTATGAAAAAAATATTATCATCCCCAATATGAAGCACAGAAAGCTTAAGAAATTGGGCCTAGATCACATTGCTAGAGTCTTAGTCTGTGTGGGCTGCCCTAACAAAATACCATAAACTAGGTAGCTTATAAATAACAGAAATTTATTTCTCACAGTATCAGAGGCCAGGAAGTCCAAGATCATGGGACTCGCAGTTTCGATGTCTGAAGCGGGCCATCTTCTTGGTTCATAGGTGGCCATCTTCTTGCTATAACTATAGCTATAACCTCACAACTGAAGGGAGGAAGGAGCTCTCTGGGATCTCTTTTATAAGGCAGTAATAAAGCACCTTCCAAAGGCCTCAAATCCTAATACCATCACATTAAGGACTAGGTTTCAACATATGAATTTTAGAGGGACACAAATTTATGGTCTATAGCTGCTAATATGTGGTAGCTGACACATGTAGCCCAGATCCACATATTTAAGCATTAGGTTATATGTAGTTATACATTTCATTCCAAATGATTAATTTCCTTACTTCCTAAAGTTTAGAAATTCTGAAAAAAATAGTAAATGCTACATTTGCAAAACATAAAGACTCTTGAGTTCTTTTACAACTCTATGGAGACTATTATTAGTTATCAAGATTAATTGGGATTCTGAACCAATATTGTCTTTAAAATACTAATGACTGAGAACATTCATAGCCCACAAGTAGGGCAATCATGGGTTCAAGATAATAAAAAATGAAAAATTAAGGGAATGCCCATAAATGGAGGAATGGTTGAAAAATAGTGGCAGATCAATACCTTGAAATATTATGCAGCCACTAAAAGTCAATTGATTTGGAGGAATTTCCAAAGTATATTAACTGTGAAAGCAAAATTCACAGAAGCATTTATAATATGATCTCATTTTGTAAACCTAACGATGTCAAATTCTCCTGTATACCTATGGATGTGTGTGGGTGGGTGAGTGGGTGCATGTACGCATATGTCAGTATTTCTATCAGCATGGAGAAATGTGCAGAAAGATAACTGTTAATATTGGTTCCCTGGGGATAATGAGCGGGTATAAGGTTGTGCCTAGGTGTGTAGGGAGGTGTGATTGAGCAGAATGCAAGAGTTAGAGAAAAAAAGAAAGAAAAAGAGTATGTGTGTATAGATAGATGCATAAATAATTATTGTAATAATAATAGTAATAACAGGGTCACAGGCCTAGCTATCAAGAACCGTGGGTCCTGATGCCAGTTTTGACAGTGGCTCACTGTGGCACCATAGATAAGTTATTCTTTCTATGGATCAACTTTCTCATTTATAAGATGGAGATAGTTATAGAGTTTTGATCTATTTTGCAGAATTATTATTATGATAAATGATATTTGTCAGTGTGTTTTGAAAAACCTGAAGGACCACGCATGCATAATTATAGCACTGAATACTATATATCCATTTTTGATACTGACAGTAGGAACTAAAATTTTTTTTTAAATAGATCTTCTATTTAGATATCGTGGTTGCCAATTATTTGCCTAGTTTTTTCTTGTGTTGGTTTGGGTTAAAACTAATGTAGGTTCTACTCCTGGAAACACAATATTGCCTTGAGCAGGAATTATGCTTATCGTCAAATAAGAAGCTATACAAAGTTTTAAAGGTTTAAACATCCAATGTACCCAGAAGAAAAAAATGAGTTATCCATATTATTATTATTCGATTTTATATAATATTATAGTTAGAATTTCAAATTAATTATAATAAAATCTACTCCCACAAATTAAAAACGTATCTTTTTGTATAATAAGGAAGTATGTCTCTTCTGTTAACACTTTTAAAAATGATCAATTTTAGCCATTGTGCTGGGAACTCATTGATGTATTCCATGCTTTTTTTTTTTTTTTAATTGGAGTATAGTTGCTTTACAAGGCTGTGTTAGTTTCTGCTGTACAGCAAAGTGAGTCAGCCTTACGTGTACATACATCCCCTCTTTTTTGGATTTCCTTCCCATTTAGGTCACCACAGAGCACCAAATAGAGTTCCCTGTGCTATGCAGTTGGTTCTCATTAGTTGTCTGTTTTATTCATAGTAGTGTATATATGTCAATCCCAATCTCCCAATCCTTACCACCTCCCCACTTCCCCTCTTGGTATCCATACATTTATTCTCTATGTCTGTGTCTCTATTTCTGCTTTTCAAATACATTCATTTATACCATTTTTCTAGATTCCACATATATGTGTCAATAGGCGATATTTGTTTTTCTCTTTCTGACTTACCTCACTCTGTATGACAGCCTCTAGGTCCATCCACGTCTCTGTAAATGGCACAGTTTTGTTTTTTATGGCTGAAAACTAGACATTTGCTGAAGGAACTAATTAAGAATATACTAAAGTAAGAAAAAAATGAGCTTAGAAGAAAAAAGTGGATTACACGATGCAATAGTGAACAGAGAAACTGGTAAAAACATGGTAGTAGACATAAATAAATACTGACTCCTAGAAATAATGAGGACTATAACAGATAAAATGGAGGAGTGTTAAAAATATGGTGATGCTTAAATACTTGACAACAGTAGAATGAATGATGGAAACTGAAATGTTGTAAAGTCCTTATCCTGTAATAGCAAGACTGCTAAATTTTAGACCCTGTTAGAAAATTTTTAATTTCCAGACCAGTGGGGGAAAATGGGAATGGGTACAAAGAAAATATAATCAAACCATAATATGCCGTGTAAAGAGAAAAAAGATGTAAAGAATTAATGTGGTAGATTAAAATACACATTAAAAGGGGCAGAAATACACTGAAATATGTTAGTAATCACAATAAGTGTACATGGACTAAACCTTGCTTATTAAAATAAACACTTAAATCAGATTAAAAAACAAAAACAATTAAAAATGGTCAAAAGTGAACATTTACCCACTGAGTATCGAAATGATGATAAGTATCAAAATTTTACAAATAAGCTATGTTATCATACTTATGTATCAGAATTTTACAAACTTTTACAGATAAGCTCATTTTTTTGGCCATTGTTGTCATCTTTTATCTATAGAGGATATAACATGAGATCTGTAATCTGCATCTGTATCTATCGATGTCTTTCCATCATCTACCTATATTTAGCGTATGATACAGAAAACAGGGGATGCAATCCAAGAGAGAGATAAAGGTCATAGCTATGAACTATGTGTGAGAAGATTTGGTCCAAATTGGATCAGGTCAGAAAGGTTCAAGGAGAGATTTCTTTAAGAAGATGAATATGAGATGCTCCTGAACACCATAACGATTGACAGAAAGTTTGGATTTTAATTTATCAAACGTACTGAAAAAGTACTGAAAATTAGGCAAATTAAAATTAAGCAATCACCAGCTCCAAGGAAGTGAGAATATTATGCAGAAGAGTAAAAGAAATCATGATGTATCAGTGCAAATGCTTTAGCTGTGGATATAGTTTTACAGAGACACAAGGTAAACCCAGCATAGTTTTCCATCCACTATTATGTTGTAAAATTATGAGATGATGGAGCACAGGGAGGATGTATCTGTGGCATGTTAGATGGGGAAGAGGTACCATTAGTAAGAAAAGAGCTAAATCATAATGTCCCAAGTGGGAAATCAATAGATGATGCCTGTAGCTGAAAAGCCAGAGTAAGAAGAGAATAACATTTAGAGATAGGAAGGTATTTGACAAAAGAATCAACTAAAAGAGTTGAGAGGGGTTCTCTCTGGGATGCAGACATTGAAAAAGAAGCGCAAGAGCCTGACGTTTTTGTTTTGCTTTGTTTTCTTAATGCCATTTGACACTTTAAACTATTTATATATAAAACTCTGTTAAAAATAATTAAATAATATTAATTTAAATCATTTTGCAATCTGCATGATAGAGCAAAGATTTTGCATTGAATTTTCCATGATCTCTTTGTGATTCATTGATGCCTGAAATGATCTATGTCAGTCTTCAGACATAGATCATTTTCTTTATACCACAGAGAAAGCATTTGGGAAGATAAACTCGTACATGTATTTATATTTGGGATATAGGCAAGTAGGAATTCACTGGATCTGGCCTTATTTCTCATAACTGTGGAATTTAGAGCAGAAAGCGACCTTAAAAGATCATCTCATTTAATTCCTTCTTTTAACAGATAAAGAACATGAAACTCAGCTTAAGGAATGTGGCCAAGCATGTTCTTTAAGTTACTTCAATTGTGTAAGAACAAATATGTTTTGCTGACAAATAAATATTTAAATAACCTAATAGTTTTGAGGCCAAATATACATTAAAATATAGATTGAAATCTGTGTTTATGGTATTGAAAATAGACAAAGTGTTTTCATTACCTAATGTTTGCAAATGTTGCCTTTTGCAATGAATCCATTTTTAAAATAATTTTTATGCTTGAATCCAAATGACGACATAAGGGAGAAAGTTTCAGGATGTGTCCAAGTACAATTAGGGGAAGAAATGTGGGGATGGGTAGTCTTAGTTCCTAATAAATGAAAGTCAACTTGATTTAATCATCACAATATTTTCTCTGTTTTGGAAACACCATCTTGATCAGATGAATTTAACATATGGATCTGGTGGAAATCATCTTGATGCAAATTTGAAATATTACCTCTTTCTCTGTCTCTCTTTGATCTGTTTGCTTCTCATTAACTTACATTTCAACATCAGTGTTTCTTGGGTTGCCTATATTTAACTAATGGTCCACAGTAGATATACATTAAAACATAGATGACATAGTGATGTCTTGTGCCCACAACCTAGAGCAAAATTGCTCTAATGGCTAGTGATATTGACATATTTTCATGAGTTGTTTGCCATCTATATATCTTCTTCGTGTCTTTTACCCATTTTCTAATTAGATTTTTTTTTCGCTAAGTTTTGAGAGTTCTTTATATATTCTAGATACAAATCCTTTTTTCAAGTATGTGGTTTGCAAATATTTTCTCCCAGTCTGTAGCTTGTCTTTTCATTCTCTTAACATAGTCTTTCACAGAGCAAAAGTTTTTTTAACCTTGATAAAGTCCAATTTATCAATTTTTTTTTTTTTAGCAGTATGTGGGCCTCTCACTGTTGTGGCCTCTCCCGTTGCAGAGCGCAGGCTCAGCAGCCATGGCTCACGGGCCCAGCCGCTTCGCAGCATGTGGGATCTTCCTGGACCGGGGCACGAACCCGCGTCCCCTGCATCGGCAGGCGGACTCTCAACCACTGCGCCACCAGGGAAGCCCAATTTTTTTTTTTTTTTTTTAATGGATGATGCTTCCAGTGTAAAGGTTAAGAACTCTGACTAGTTCTGTATCCTGGAGGTTTTCTCTATTCTTTTTTTCTAAACTTTTTATAGTTTTACGTTTTACACTTAAGTCTGTGATCCATCTTGAGTTAATTTTGTATAAGGTGTGAGGTTTAGATAGAGGTTCATTTTTCTGTCTATGGATGTTCATTTGCTCCAGCACCATTTGTTGAAAAGTCTGTGCTTTCTAAATTGAATTGGTTTTCTACCTTTGTGAAAAATCAATGTGGTTCTATTTCTAGGTTCTCTATTCTGTTCTATCAATCTATGTGTCTATCCTTCTTCCAGTGTGACACTGTTTTGATTACCGCAGCTATATGGTAGACCTTAATATTGGGTAGAGTGATTCCTCCCACTTTATTCTTCTTTTTCAAGGTTGCTTTAGTTAATCTAGGTCCGGTGTCTTTCCATTTAAATTTTATATTAAACTTGTCTAAGTCTGCAAAAAAGCTTTCTGGGGTCATCTAATTTAACAGCTATATTGAGATATAATTGACATACAGTAAAATTGCACATATTAAAAGTATACAGTTTAATAAGATTTGACATATATATTAAAAAACCAAACAAAAAACATAGATGACAAAGAATAAGCATAATTTAAAACGGCGTAATGTTCAGAATCAGCACAGTGACTGGCAGTGTTCAGCAGAGTGGTAAACTGAATGACTAAATTATAAGCATACAAATTCTGGTCTTCCAGTGTCTGCACATTTCAGCCTCTCAATACTTGCCATTATGAAGGCATAACATATTTATATGATTGTTTAATTTTTAGTTAAAAACTGGAAACAAAATAGATGCCATAACTGCCAGTAATGGTGTGAACCCTGTGCAAACAGGCCTGTTATCTGCTGTGTTGTGGAATCACAGTTCTTGCACTGTGCTCTAGGTCTCCAAGGGAGTATGTGTATGTGTTTTAAACACTTTTGAAATCATACTTGGCTTTTTCTCAATTGCATCATAAGCATTTTCCAATCATAAACATTCTTTGATAGTGTGATATATTTTTCAATAAAATATTTCAGTGAATGAAAATTTCTGGTTTGTATCTTTCTTAGGAATTGTTTGATTACAGGGAGCAGAAACAGACTCAAGCTAGGTTGGGAAAGGGCAGTTCTGGGTGGGGTACAGGGAGCTCTCATGAATCATGGAGAGCTGTTCAGAATGCACAGCAGAGTGAAAACTAACTCCATCTCCTTTGCTTCTGCACTCTCTCTTTCTCTTTCTGGTTATAGACTCTGGTTTTGCATTCTGATTGAACATCTCTCTCAGGCTTCCTCTGTGTGCAGACCAAGACCCTCTGCAAGGCCCTTAATAACATCTACCTTCCCTGGAGCCTTCCTTTCATGTGATTTGGGCTGACAGAGTACCAACTCTCGTCTCTGCTCTGAGCTAACTTTACCGTTACAGACCTTACTAGTTACATTCTGTTGTGTGTGTGTGTGTGTGTGTGTGTGTGTGTGTGTGTGTGTGAGTTCACATTCTGGAGAATGAATCTGCTTGAAGGTGGGGAGCCACGATCTGGAGTGTTTTAAAATCACTCCAGGTTGAATGTGCTGTAAAGATGAGTAGGCACGTGGTTCTAGAACTTGTAGCCCACTTTCCCCTGAGCTTGGTCTCTCAAGCATAGATTTTCTGAGAATGAGTCATAGTCAAGGGAGGCAAACTGACTGACTTAACTACTCCATAACCCCAGGCTTCCTCCCTCTTCTGGAGTCTTAAGCTTTGAACAGCATCCATTGCATTGCATTTATCTGCCCATCTTTGTTTCAGTAGCTCCTTTTCCCTTTAAGCTACTTTGTTTTCCAGAGTGAGGCAATATTTGTCCACTATGAAAGGAAAGGGATTTTGCATTTTTTCATATATATCTTTAGTGAACTGAGCTAAAATGGGATATTGTAATTTCAGAGATCATTTTTATATGTTCTTTAGTTATGTGTCTAAGAAAATTTTGAAGGAGTTCTCCCTCCCTAGTCATATGACACATTAAGATGATATTATTTTATTAACTCTACCTTTTCTTATGTTTAGCACCCCTATTTTCACCTCTAGGTACAATTCACCCCAATTAATTTTAAATTAAGTTTTAAAAAATTTGAGCTGTCCCTGTAGGCACTTAAAGCAAGCAAACAACGAAAACAAAGCAAAACAGTTTTTTCATAGCTCCCAAGGTCCACCTCAATGATAAATATTTGAGGTCGTAAGTGAAGATGCAGGTAGGAGAAGAGAGTCTGTAGGGAGAGGGGTAAGAATAGATGTAAGGATGGGGAGAAGAGAGGACCGTGGTAGAGGAAGTGAAGAAAACTGAGAAAGAACCATGATGACATAGTGTGAAATGAGGAGTTTTCAAAACGGGAAGACAAAAGGAATCAATACAGAGCTCAAGAAGATTTAAGACTGAGGAAAGCTCACTGGAAAAATATGGTGAAGCTAGTTTGTCCATATTTTAATGGTTTGCAGTGAAAATTGATAGTATATTTTATAAGGCAATCTGACAGTACATTTCAGGAATACTACATATAGTTGTATCCTTTGACCTGATTCATACTCTTGAAATTTATATTAAGGATAGTAATCTTAAAAATGGATATATTAAGTTGATGAAGATATTCTTCCCCAATTTTTTAAATAATGAGAAAGTGAAAACTCATATATGTCTAGTTAAAGCAGAATAGCACATCAACACATCAGAAAAATGGCTGATCCAAGTGGTGGAAGCTGCATGTTTGAACGCTGAGGGAAAAACCAGTGTAGAGAGAAAGATTGAGGATGTCAGGGGTGGTGGTGATAGGTACGTTAGAGAAACAAGATGTAGTCAAGACAAGAGGGAGTTCATTCATTTAGTCATTCAATACATATTTATTGAGTGTGCCAAGTGCTGAAAACGAAGTGATTAACAAAGCAGATATAAAGCAGATATACTTCCTACTTTCATTGAGCACAGAGTGTAGTGTGAGAGAGAGAAGTTATGCAAATGAACACAAAATCACCAGTTGGTTTAAGGGACACATGGGAAATGTGCAGGGTGTTGAAAGAGAAGTAAGAAAGTGGTGATCAAGGAAGACCTCTCTATGGCAGGATGTGTAAGCTGAGCATAAAGGATAAGTAGAAGCTAACTAAACCGACAGAAGAGAAAGGGGGTGAAAAGAGTATCCTAGGAAGAAGGGGCAGCAAGTGTAAAGGCCCTGAGGAAGGAAAGAATTTGATGTCTCATTGAACTGAGCCTCAGTTTCCTTCCCTGTGAGTATAATGTCACTAATCTTGTATAGCATACATAGAAAGTTGTGAATGAAGGAAGAGAGGGGCATCAGATGAGGGTATGCTCTGAGACAAAACCAGATCATATGGAATTGATAGGTCATAGTAAAGACTGGATTTTCTTCTAACAATAATGATAAGACATTGATGGATTTCAAGCAGAGTATGACATGATAAGGTTTGTGATTTGAACTTCTTAATCTGACAGGTAGTAATGTTGAGTATGGAAGGGATGGGATAAGAGCAGAAACCAAGACACCAATTTTCAGGCTATTGAAATGGTCCAGTTGAGAACTGATTATGTTTTGGGCTAGGATGGTATCCCTGGAGATGATGTTTAAAACAGTGTTGCTTTTCGTTAACCAGGCTTTGAAACTGGAATTCCTAGCTCCAGGAGGTCTGTTGCTATGTTATCATAAAGGTTTTTTGCTCCCCTAAGGAACTTTGCTTTATGAAAACAGTGCCATCATGTGATTTATGTATTGCTAGGTACTGTTCTGAGTATTTTACATATATTAACTTATTTAATCCCCTTAATTTATTGGTTTAATTGCTATTGACAGCATACAGAATACCAGTCTATGATAAATTCATTATAATGTACAAATGGTCCTTTAGGTTATTCAGAATAGCAATCACCTAAACATTCTATTGCTTAGACTTTGTCCTCCTCAAACTTTCTTATTTATTGGGAAGAAGATTTCCTTGCCTTAATGTGAATATTAGAGTAGTTCATTGCTCTCAAGATTTCCAATATGTAGTCTAGAGTCTAGAGTTGAGCTCTCCAATATGATAGCCGCTAGCTACATGTGACTATATAAATGCAAACGATTAAAACTGAAAAAAACTTAAAAATCAGTTCTTCTGCTTCACTAGGCACATTTCAAGTACTTAATAGCCACATGTAGCTAGTGACTATGGGGTGGATAGTACAGATACAGAACATTTCTAGCATATAAAAAGTTCTGTTAGCACTGATCTGGAGATTCTTGACTGGTTCTTTGCACATATAACTTCCTATCATCTGATTAACTACAGTGACTGGTCTAGATTCTTCAAGAATATTATTTGCAGGTTTTTGAAATATTCATAATAGTAGTTGTATATTTTTCATGACAACGGCCATTGTCTTTTAAAAAAATTAGTTTACATGCAGCAACATGGATGGACCTAGAGATGATCATACTATGCGAAGTAAGTCAGAAAGAGAAAGACAAATACCATATGATATCACTTATATGTGGAATCTAAAATATGACACAAATCAACATATCTGTGAAACAAAAACAAACTCACAGATATAGAGAACAGATTTGTGGTTGCCAAGGGGGAGGGTGGAAGGGGAGGGAAGGATTGGGAATTTGGCATTGGAAGAGGCAAACTATTATATATAGGATGGATAAACAACAAGGTCCTACTGTATAGCACAGGGAACTATATTCAATATCCTGTGATAAACCATAATGGAAAAGAATATGAAAAAGAGTATATATATGTATAACCGAGTCACTTTGTTGTACAGTAGAAATTAACACAACATTATAAATCAACTATACTTCAATTAAATTTTAAAAAATTAGTTTACATAAGTCACCAGAACAGTTTTATAATACAATAACGCTTATATATTCAATTAGATTTTTGAAAGAAAATAAAGCCCTAGAACTAGGAATAATAATGAAAACAATGATTAATATTTATTGCTAGGTACTGTTCTGAGTATTTTACATGTATTAACTTATTTAATCCCCCAAACAACTCTACATTTAACTCTAAGAGATAAGAATTCCTTTTTTTGTCAGATGAGAAAACCAAGGCACAGATGCTGTCTCTCAAAGGAATTTTTATTTGCAAACTCTGAACCTCAGATTTTTAGGAAAAAGTTGCTTAACCTCCCTGAGCCTCAGTTTCCTTCCCTATAATATGATTATACTGTTACTAATGTTATACAGCATACCTATTGATCAGCTTTTCTGAGGTTATGTTTTAGTAAGAAAGAATCCTCAAATCTGAATGACTTACAGTAGAGGTTTACTTCTAGTTCACTTTACATGTTGACTTTTATATTTTCTCATTCTGGAGGCTAGACTCAAGGAGCTGCTCCTATGTGGGACATGATTTCATGGCAGAGGGAAAGAGAGAGAGCTGGCAGAAAAATACAATACTTAGTAAACTTCTGCTTAGAACCCACACCCTACCACACCGTTCACGTTACTGGCCAGAGCAAGTCACATGGCCAAACTTGATGTCAGTGGGAGAGGAAAGTGAACCCCTTTTGCAAGAAGACACTTTAAGTCACATGGCAATAGACCAGAGTGTATAATCTTCTTACAGGGAAGAGGGGAGCTATGCTTGGGGCCAATGTCACGATCTACCACAACATGGACTAAATATAATACTATAGAAAGACTTATCTCAGTGCTTGGCATCTAATTCACCATAGTTACAGTTATGACTTCCTTTTTTCTTTCCTTTAATGCCTTCAGGTAAATCTTAGAGCTTTGAAATAAAGTACTGATTATAAAATGGACAACTGATAATTACTCTTGACTCAGAGGAAGTTTAGTCATCACTTTGCATCATTAAACATATATTTAAAAATATTTAGACTTATATAAGGAGGGCTTAGAAAAAAATTTCAGATTGTTTTTGTAGCTGTTTCCACTGACCTGGTGTTATGTAGTTAAGAGGTTTATCTCATGGAAAGTTATATTCGAAATAGATGGTGACCAAGACGTAATTTGGTCAGAATCCATGCAAAGGTGAGAAATGACCTAATTATTTAGGAAAACAATTAAGAGCATTTTTCTTTTTTTTTTCTTTTACCAAAATAAAAAGAGAAGAGAGAAAGAAAGAAAGAAAGAAAGAAAGAAAGAAAGAAAGAAGAAAGAAAGAAGGAAAGAAAAAGAAAGGAGGAAACTTTAGGATTGGTTAGATATCATTTCTAAAAATGTAACATGTATTTATGAAATGGGTATGAAATTATGAAATAAATAATAAAACTGAATAACAAGAAAACGATCTGAATGAGTTTCATGTCCTATAAAAGGGTCTGTTTAAAAATACTCTCTATTATGGTTGATTTAAATTAGTTTTGTTGTTGGGCTTCAAAGAATGGTTTCATATACGGGGACTTCTAGATTTTATTTTGCGTATTCCGTAATAACGTAATTCATATCAATGTAACCGTCATGTGGTTCTCAAAGTCAGTAGTTAATTTCTTTATGCTGATTTGTAATTTCAGAAAAAAAAACATATAAATGAAATTTTAGGCCTAAAATATATGCATAGTCCTTAGTATGAAAGAACTATTTTCCACCACTATCGGTAAGGGGAAGAGTTCAACGGAAAAAAACAGAACTGTTTGAAAAATGAAGAAAAATATTCATTCACCATAAATAAAATAGGTTTTATTAGATAAATTCAATTATTTATGTTTAATAATTTTGACTATATTGATTCTATAGAGAGACCATATGAATATTATCAAGGCAGTAATTTGCCAGCATATGGGTAATTACTTCCTCATACTTTGTTTTAACATATCGTTTGTCTTATTTCAGGAGGATTTTGTGTTTCTGGAATTATTGATGAGTTATTATTAATATCATTAAATGGACTGCAGATATTTTCTTGGTTAGGAGGTTGGAATCAACATATACACACTACTATATATAAAATAGATAACTAACAAGTACCTACTGTAGAGCACAGGGAACTATACACAATATTTTGTAATAGCATATAAAGGAAAAGAATCTGAAAAAGAATAGCCATATATATAGGTGTGTGTGGGTGTGTGTGTGTGTGTGTGTCTGTCTGTCTGTCTTTCTGTGTATAACTGAATCTATGTTATATACCTGAAACTAACATGACATTGTAAGTCAACTATACTTCAATAAAAAATTTTTTTTAAATATTGTGACAGGGCTTCCCTGGTGGCGCAGTGGTTGAGAGTCCGCCTGCTGATGCAGGGGACACGGGTTCGTGCCCCGGTCCGGGAAGATCCCACATGCCGCGGAGCAGCTGGGCCCGTGAGCCATGGCCGCTGAGCCTGCGCGTCCGGAGGCTGTGCTCCGCAACGGGAGAGGCCACAGCAGTGAGGGGCCCGCGTACCACACACACAAAAAAATATTGTGACAGGTTTTTGTAGCATAGCCTATTCTTTAAGGGATAAAGATATTTATGTCACTTTCTGCTGACATAACCTTTTCTATACTGAGTTCTGTTGTATCCTGTTATAGGTTCATTCAAAAGCAAGAAAAGCTCAGCAAATCTGTCTATAGGATTATCTGTTGCGTTTAGGAATTTTTAGCACCAAAACCCCTAAAGCTTCTATTATTTACCTTTGGTGAAGACTACTTTGATGGCAAGAAATATCTGCAGTCCAAAATAGAATAAAGAAAATAAACATTTATGTGCAAGGGATTTATTTTCACTGAAAAAATTAAAATGATTATGAATACTGTTTTGTTGCCAGCAAGAAGAAAATGGTCATGAGCAGAAAGCAAAGAGATTCATTGAAGCTTGACAGTCCTCTGGAAAAAGTTTAAAACTACTTGAGTATTACTGCCTCATCAATTTCTTTGTTTAAGTATGAAAGTTAGTAAGAGACACCTGCATTACTATAGATTTAATGGTTATTGTTTAGAGAAACATTTTTCTTTGCAATGAAATGGAAAATTATAATTAAAAAAACTAATTTTCATGGTTAAAAAAGATATGTAAGAAATACCCTCTCTCAGGATGTTATTCTAAACTGAATATTCTAGATTTTAGTTAAGTAATTGAATAGGAACAGAGGCAAAAAAACCCATATTTATAAAGTAAAAAATGGCTACATGTTTTCTTATTATTAGATTATTGTGTTGAAGAAAACTTCTACAGTATTTCAGTTCTTATCCTCATACTTCAATAATTTGCTGTTTTAAAATAATAGGGAATAATAAGTGGGATAATTTTATTACCATAAGGTGTTTGAAGGATGATACATAATAACCAGGTAATGTGCTTGATATAGTGCTTGGCACATTGTCAGATTTCGATAATTATTAGCAATAATTTATTATTAGTAACAAAACTTTGCTTTGTTACCAATTCGTTGTGTTATCTTGGGTCAATCCTTTATCTTTTAGGCTCTCATTTTCTTCATCCGGAAAATGTAAAGATGAGTTAGGGTAGATGACCTCTACGTTTCTTTAAGCTGTAATAACTAAATACTGCTATTTATGATGTACCAAAGGTGAATGACTTCCAGGGTGTTGGGGCTCAGTTTAAATGGTATAGCACTTGTTCTATAAATATACTGGATATTTTTCATATAGATACCATTTAAGTGTATCTTTTTCTTCCCTAGAAATGTAATTGGCTGCCATTAATTAATTTTTATAAAGAGCTTTGAAGATGAAAAGTGACATATAGTGGTGATTCATCAAGCATAAGTAGTTCAAGTTCAATGCCACTGTAATACAGTCAGACTCTGAAGATAAGATTAAATTATGATGACTTTTAGTGACACAAAAGAAAATCATGAATCCCTTTTCTGAAGGAAAATATTGCACAAAATTATACATATGTGATAAATACTTGAACATTTTATTAAATACATTTACAATGACAAAAATGCTATTTTTTCAAATCAAAAATTTCTGAAATGTATATTAAGCATAACTGTTACTGAAATATAGGGGGCATGGCTTTTGAAAATTTTTTTAAATAAATATTTTGCTACTTATGATGAACAGATGGGTAATTATGACTAACACCTTTTGGCTAACCAAGGCAATCAAGGTCTCTACCCAGTTCCATTTCAAGAAATAATTTGATTCACAGTATCTTTAAATATATGGAACTATGAACCACGCAAACAAATAGTGCTATCAGACTATGTGATATGGAAGACTTAAGACATGTAAGCACACACTCAATTTTGACTCTACCATTCATTATATGAGTATATTTTAAATGTGCTTTTATGTTAGCATTTTTTTGATCCTATATATTATCTATTTGTAGAAGCTTATT
The DNA here is from genome assembly GCF_008692025.1 of Phocoena sinus. NCBI lineage: Eukaryota > Metazoa > Chordata > Mammalia > Artiodactyla > Phocoenidae > Phocoena > Phocoena sinus. The sequence goes on along the minus strand of NC_045767.1, from coordinate 29,408,326 downwards.
TCTAAAACAGGATAAAGTATGCTCTATGAAACACTACTTATATAATTTGTAAGTCCTAGGATGCTTCCTTGGGAGGATAGAGAAGCAAGAGAAAAGGATATCTGTAATCCCAAGCTATGCATATATGAAGTAGTCTCTATATAGAGAGGAACAGATAATATAAATATTCTGTATATGTTTTTTGACTTGTGTCTTAAGAAGAATGCCTGAGATTCATCTTAGTGTGTCATTATATTTTATACAGTTGTATAAAACATATAATCCAAAATGTATTATAATTAAAATTACTATATCTAAATTATATCATATACTCACTTTTTCAAAATCAACTGTTGCTTGGTGGTAGGTTCATGCCTGTAATCTTCCATTTTGGTACACAAAGGAAAAGTAATTTAGTTTCACATTATAGGGCATATAAATTTCCTGATATAAATTTTGTACTAATTCTAGTCATTTTTCATGGCACTATGTAGAAAGATATTCATCAACTAATCCAAGTGTTTCTTAATCTTAAATGTTTAGAAAAAAATATTGGCAAAAGAATTATCATCATCTTACAATAAAAACATACACAAAATGAGAATATGATTTGTGTAAATATTTCACCATTTTGTATGGCCAACCTTAATTTCTCATAGCACATATTTTTCCTTCACAGTAATCCAGTGTTTGTGTATTTAACAAAGTAAAGCTGAGAGATTTTGAGTTTCATAAACTTCTTAGCAGAATCTGTTGGCATCATAATTTGCCTGTTGACTTTTAGTTCTAATTGGTTCACTTATTTCAAGATGAAAAAGCAAAAACGTAACTTGCTGGTTGATGTCTTACCTTTCATATTATTGCTCTTTCTTAAACATTAGAATATAATGTTCAGGAATATTTGTTGTAAGCATGTCTCTGAAGACATTTCCCCAAGGCAATATTCAGTTTCAAATTATGGTGATGATCTTCATGAAAAAAATTGATGCTATAAAATGAATTTGTATAGGTCAGTCAACTGGCCTTTCTATGACAATAGCATTTGTTTTCTCAAGGCCTTAGCAGGTCTATGAGAAAAGCCAATGAAAAAAAGATAAACTAGATTCAAAGTATTAATGTACCAATACATAATATATTTCAAGTTTTCCCCCCATATTTGAGAGTTGGGATTTAAAAAAAAGAATAGTTGGTGAAATTTTTTTTTTTTTTGGTCAGGGGTACAGTGAAAGTTGGTGAAATTTTTAAAGTAATTTTCTAAGTAGTTTGTCAAGATTGATTTCCATAAAACATTTATAATCTACATGAAGTACTACTATTCTTTAGAGTTGGGATGCATGAAAGAACAAGTAAGTTTGTGGGAGGATTCCATAATAATTAGTCTAAAGGTGAAAATTCTGTGAGCCAACAACTATTTGTGATAGTTGTAGCTTTAGTCACAGCTTAAATCTCATTGAGATCTCCTACAAAAAAACATATCTCTTCCTTTGGTTACAAGTATTTGGCAGCGGTCCATTGTTTCAGACACCTATATCTAGATTTGGCCCAGTTTCTTCTCTTCCCCTATTGCTAAAACTCTTGGAAAGAAGGTGTGATGGAGGAGATGATAGTTTCATGAGAAGAGAAAGAAAATAAAGGCAATCAAAAAGAACACAATGGCTTGACATGTTAGAGAACCCTAAACATATTTTCATTATCTATCTATCTATCCATTATCTATCTATCTTCTATCTAATTCATCCATCAATCAAACTTCAAAAGCTCATCTTTTAATTCTTCTCTGATTGGAATGATTCTGCCTCCTGTTGATGGATAGTGTTGCAGGGCTTGTTGCAGTTACGTTTCCACATCACTGTACACAGGAAAAAAAATCACACGATGTGTAATAACAAAGCTCAGTCACATTGAATATTGTGGTTTCTTCTATTTGATCCTGACTTGGCTTACAAAACACCTCTCTCAGTGCCTCATTTTCTGAAAAGACATTTTAATTTTACACATGGAATTGCAGTAATTTCGAAGACTTAAATATCTAGACATTTCCATTCCAGCCATTGTTTTAAATATAAAATTATTTTGCTGACAACTGTTGAAATATTGAAACAGTTGACATCAGCATGTCCTTAATGATTAGTAAGGACAAATTTTCTCAGATCCTGAATAGTTACTTAAGTTGCATTGCAGACTTTTACCTAAGGAGGATCCAAAGTTTAATATTCAAAATATCTACGAAGGTATTTTCATCTAAATATTGGATATATTGGAATAAATACAGGTAATATTATTAGGAAAGAGTTAAATCATGATGATGTTATATAAATTTCTTAGTTTATCAAATATTTCCTTTACTCCTTAAAGTAAGTATATTATCATCAGGTTTAAAAACTAACGATTTATTAGCTAAACTTTAGAGATATTTATTACCATCATTTTGGGCATGATGGAATTTTATCTTTAAATCAGGAATAATATCTTCTGGAAAGTTTTCCTAAATCTTAATTTCTTAAGTTAATAGAAGTAATCATCTACAATTTTTTGGCTTTTTTTTCAAAATAAATATCAATATTCATCTGATTCTTTTTTTTTCCCTGGCTGCGCGGCCTACAGGATCCTAGTTCCCCCAACCAGGGATCGAACCTGAGCCCTCAGCAGTGAGAGCATGGAGTCCTAAACATTGGACCACCAGGAAATTCTCTCTCTCTCTTTTTTTTTTTTTTTGATTCTTTGATTAAAAAAAATTGTGCCACCATTTATTTTCTTATGTAAAATGCATCTTCCTCTCTTTGCTTGTACTGAATAGACAAGAAAAAGGGATATTTTAAAGGATAGAAATGTAAAGTATTCTTTAGAAAAACCTGTCATAATAGCTGATATTAATTGTCACTAAGTTGACGCTCAGTTTCTCACTGCTTTTGTCAACTATTCAGAGGCACACAAATGATAACATAGCCAATATTGCTTTTAAAGAATGGTTTAGAACAAAACTCAACTGTTCTAATGTCACATAGACCAAGACTGGTACCGAAATAAATACTTTCCTTTGTTAATAAATGATGTATTATCACTTTTTGAAGTTGATCCTCAGCTAGGAACATAGAAAGAAGTACACTTAATAGCATGATTTATTTTGTACAACTTAATGAAGAAGCTGAAGCTGATTCAAACAAGTCTGTTGGAAATAATTTCTCAGAGAAGTAGACATTTATAAAGTCATGTCATGTTAATTTTTAAAATGTTCATAATTTATTTGAAAATATTTTACTTTATGCCCTTTTTCAATGAGTCCTATTTCAGACATATGCATTGCATAATTTTAAACTATTTGAAATGCTTTTGTTTTTGTAAACAATAAATGTATCTTTTCAAAATATTAATTTTAAATTCTCTTAAACAATACTATGTATTGGAGATCAGTATTTTTTAATCATCAAATTAACAAATTAAATAAAATTATTTACATCTTTAGAGCTGCTCTTTTAAAGAAGTTATTTGCCAATATGTCCAAGAATAAATAACTTCTTTACCAAATTATTTTAGTAGCTTTGAGCTACCACCAAAAATACCCAGCATTTGCAGGCTCTAGCAGGAGAGCATAGAGATATGAGCTTGCAGGTCCTGGGAAATTTTCTCTTCCCACAGGTACATGTACCCACTTAATGAAATTCAGAGCCTTCCCAGGAATAAAGCTCTCAGGAGAACCCAGACCTTCACTATTAATTGTGAGATTTTAGAATGCTGTATTGTGTAAAGCAGTCATTGCAAATGTATACTAAAACAAACAGCAAAACCAAAAGGGGCCATAATAGTCTGTGTCCCCTGATACGTTGCTTTTTTTTTTTTTTGCGGTACGCAGGCCTCTCACTGTTGTGGCCTCTCCAGCTGTGGAGCACAGGCTCCAGACGTGCAGGCTCAGCGGCCATGGCTCGCGGGCCCAGCCACTCGGCGGCACATGGGATCTTCCCGGACCAGGGCACGAACCCGTGTCCCCTGCGTCGGCAGGCGGACTCTCAACCACTCTGCCACCAGGGAAGCCCCACGTTGCTGATGTTTTTAAATGAGTTCTAAACTGTTTATTTTTATCTCACATGAAATCTAACCAGACTAGTTACCCATGTCTTAAAAAGGCAAATCTTTGTGTGACCATCAATGCATTGGTCAATTTTTTTTTTTTAATTGCACTTGTCATCCCAACTTACGTGCTTTCCCAATATTCAAGATATATCAATACTCTACATGTGTATGCCTGGGTATTAGGATAAGTAACAAATGTATTTAGATGCAATACACGGTTGATTTATGTGCCTAAAACATGATTTTATTACTGTGAAATTAACATCTAAAATAAAATTTCATTCAAACATCGCATTTTTAAAAGAATTTTTATTTTATATTGGAACATAGTTGATTAACAATGTTAAAAAATCCAAATTTTTAATGTTTATATGATTTATAGAGTTTGTGATTTCTTAGTAGTTAAACATACAATGTATATCTTGAATTTAGTGATATACATTTTTACTTGTATGGAATGCTGGGATTGTGATGGAAAGTTGAGATAGGATAGTGTTGAAATAAAGGAAACTACTCTAAAAGACTAACAAGAAAGATTAAGAATGTTATGAATTGTTTTCTGGCTTTAAAGTGTGCCACATTTAATATGTGTTTGTCTTATATTGTCTTTCTATGGTTTTATTCTTTGACAGAGTGGTTAGTGGCAAATTCATCTCCCTTTTTTATCTGAAATGATTTAGTTGTAATAAGAAACTTGTTTTTCTTTTCTCCCTTTTACACTTTTCCTGCACAACTTTGCTTTATTCTTTAACCCCTCCTCCCCAAATCCAAATGAAGTATCATGACTTTGACTTCAAAGCAATTTTTTAAAAAGTCCAGTTACTCACTTGACAGAAGGGGTAACTCTCTTCTATGCTGTATATGATTTTTTTTCTTCTAAATAAGATATGTCAGCAATTTGAATTTATTTCTAGAACATCGATGGAAAATTGATTTAAAATACTTTAAAACTAATGGTGCATTAAAAGTTTGCTTTTTTTCTAGTTTAGCTAGACTGGTTTAATAGTTAGATAAAACTTGGGTGTTAAGATCAGTTTGTTATAAAAATAAAGCACTAAGAGTTTTGGAACTTATTTTGCAAATGTAAAAATGTTTCTAAGTTTGTTACGATTTAAAGAGTGAAAAATTATCAGACAGGGTAAAGTATGAGCTAATATGGGTAAAATCCTAGAAAGCACAGTCTGTATACGTTTTATTGACCAACTGTCTGGCCCAGTATTACGCATGCAGAAAACCATCAATACATACTTCTGGAATTGTATTGAACTGAAGATTGAGGATAGCTGATCAAGGTCTCAATAACTGCAAAAATTCACATCTTAGGACTTGTCTTTCTTATGGTAAATGAACCTAAGGAAGCCTAAACTTTGAAACTTACTTGCTATTAATCTTTCAGTAAAATTTTAATTTTTATTCGATAATCCTCAAGAGATTGTCATTAACAGTTAATAAATGAAAGACAATGCTTGCCTTGACAATAAACCAAGAGGATTTTTAGTACAAATTTAGATATTTTCATTTTTATTCTTCTCTTCCAAATATGTACTTTTTTTGCAAAATGTAATAAGAGAAGGAACTTCAATTGAAGACAAAGCTTTCTACAAGTCTTTTTACGTTTACTCTCTTGATTGATAAGGACATCCCTTTACTGGTTTAGGACCTGTTTATGATCTTCAAACTCAAAACAAAGATATTATTTTTGTAAATAATCCTTTATAATTTAATATTTTCTGGTAGCAAATCTCTAAATATATTCACGACCACGTTTAGAAAAAAACACTGACACATAGTTTTTCTCTACAATGACTAATGCTTTGCGTTTTCTTTAGTGTTTAGCAAAATGCCTTGTACACAGTAAGAATTTGCTAAGTTTGTTCTGGTAAGAAGAAAACAATCCCTTTGGACAAGACAATTAGGTGTGACAATTACTCTACTATAAAGCCTGAAAAGTAGAAATTTCATATATTCTATCACTGGAAGTACTTTAACATTATATACATTTAAAAGACTGCATCACTTTTAAAATCTCTGAAATAAACTAAAGAGATTCAGCTCATTTGTAGGTGATCTTACTCTATGTTAAAGTTGCCTCTTCAGGTATATACATACACGTGTGTGTCTATGAGTCTATGTATACACACATTTAATATGTGTGTATACATAGACTCATAGACACACGTGTATGTATACACACATTTAATATGTACACATAAGCATATATACTGTGTGTGTGTGTTTGTATACATAGGAAGTAAATACATGCATGAAGTATATACATGCATTTACAGTAAATCATATTTTCTATTTCACATGCTGGTTCCATGGGTGCTTTATTTTCCTCCTTTTTGATTGATCTCCAGTTGGCAGTGTCTCCCAGCGTGTGAGCTCTAATTTTTTTGCCCCCATACCCTCTTTGTCAAGTAGCTAATGATCTGTAAACAAACACTTAAATAGGGAGCTCTCTATTTACAGGAAGCCATCTGTGAATTCTTTTGTGATGTGAATAATCACATCCTAATTTATCTGTTTTCCAAGTTACCTGGCTTCCTTGAAGCAAGGCTATCTGGAGGTATTATTTTACAATAAGAAAGCAAAGAAAATTGATCTCTCAGGTACTCCTGCTCTTTGAAAGTCTTGAAGAAAATTCTACCAAGATTTAAGAACATATTTGATGAGGTAAGAAACAAGTAATTAATAACAAAAGAGAATTCTCAGTTAGGACCATACAGATCAAGGCCATTGAGGAAATTCAAAGCCAAGACTGCTTAATATGCAATAATGTGTTCCTATAATTCATGATAATTTGTTGTGAAGATATAGAGAAATGTTACTTTATATTTTGGAGTAAAATAAAACCCGTATTATTTGAGGAATATACTGCTCCCTTCTCTTCTCATGTCTCTTTGTATTTATATAAATATGCTTATTCTTAAAAATATTGTGAGATTGAGCCCTCGGTATATATATCCTGAGTAATTTATTTCACCATCAAGTTTTCAGTGGGCAGGGAATCACTAATCTGGTGTACAAAAGCTTTTATAAAGACCAATGGTCAGAGCCACTGTGGCTTAGAAAAACCTGAAGTGGTTTCTACGGAAACCATGAAAGTTAAGCAATGAAATAATTTTAGATAGTATTTAATATCTGTGTCTACTTCCTCTGTAATAAAAATAGCAACATAAACTTTTCAGGTAATTATATATTTTTTCCCAAAGTGCTTCATTTTTAAATCCTTTGGATTATATAGATACAAACATGAATTAAAATGACAAAGTACTGTATCTATGAGGAAAAGGAAACACATCTTGTTTCTTCACATACACATAGACAATTTTATTTAGGAGCTGTATGAACCTGATACCCAAAGTACACTAGCTAAACATTGTAGTAAAATTTGGAGGAAAAATGCAGAATTTTGTTAAGATACTGAATTATTGAACATTGAATGTACATATTACATAAATCCTATATGGTATACAATTAAAGTTAATAATTTTATTAATCTGTATATGACTAAAGTTTTATTTTTTGTTGGGGGGGCTTGGTAATAGAATGTAGTTCCTTGTTCTATGAGAGTAAAATTAAATCTTTTTTTAAAATTTATTATTTATACAGCAGGTTCTTATCAGTTATCTATTTTATACATATTAGTGTATATATGTCAATCCCTGTCAAATCTTCTTAACTAATATCAACGTCTTGTTTCAGGAGAATAGAAATATGCTTATTTAGTTACATATTTTGATACACAGTAGATCCATGTTGCTTGAAGGTCATATGGAGTGTTTAGAATAAATTTTTTGCTAGAACTTCCATTAAAGGCTTGAATATATATTTGAAAATAAGATGATTTTTTATTTTCTAAGAATATTTGTTCTTTTGTGTGTGTGTGTATGTGTATATATATATATAGTTCTTGGAGCTTCCCTGGAAAAACTAAAAGATCTCCAGTTTTTATTTTATAAAATCTTATGATATTTTAAAATGTGAAATTCATCAAAACATGTTTAAACTAGCATCTTGGAATTTAGTTTATAATTGAAAGCAAATACTTTTATGAAACATCCAACTGTCTTTCTTAAAATGGCATAAAAATACTTTGAGTAGGGAATCTAAGAGATTAGTCTGTAGCATTATTTTTGTGATGTGTGTTTTCTCCCATCTTTTCTGTACAATCATAAATTTTATAAGCAAGTGTTTGTGTTTCAGTTATGATTTCAGAAATTTGCTCTCCTACTTGTGTAATATCAAGGGTATCTACAAGAACCTGAAAAATAGGATATAGTTGGAGATAATCCACTATAATCCCAATACAAAAATCAAGGGAGAAAATGGTCACAGCAGTAAATTATTCTTTCATTCATTCTTGTTACCTTGATTCCACCAATTTTCTTCAGATCTCTCTGATTAAGGTCACTGCCCCCCACCTCACTCAAAAAATGTTTTTTAACTAAAAATATGGGGAAATATCAAGTAAACAAATTAGGTCAGCATTTTGATTTGGTTTTAGAATTGTGAAAGTCATTTAAAGTGTTCTTATATAACAGGATTATGAATATGGCATGAACCAACAGTTTTCAATTTCCTATTATAAATTGTATAAAGGGCCAAAATGTTTAGAATATGGCTCAAATATTCCAACCTCAAAATTCTCAGTGATAAAGTGGATAATGTTTTACTTTCCTCATTTCAGTGAATAATAAATTTAATGTTTTCAAAAGTGAATATTTATTTAGGGATACAGTATAGACTGTACGTTAGAGTTACATTTTACATGCCCCTCTGTAAAGAATAGAATGGTTATCTAGGATTAGTATAGCCAGTTTTCATTCAAAAGCCTATCAAGTTAAAAAAAGGTTAACATATTACACATGTGAATGGTATTAAAAAGTCTTCCTTAGTACTCACAAAGTTTCAGAAAAAATGACAAGGACAGGATTGTGAGAGAACTCAGTGTCTCACTAGAACACAGTGGCTTTAATAGTCATAATGTCAATCCACACTTTTTAAAGATTAAAACGAATCTGTTGTTAGTATTTAGCAGATTGTAAATTCCAAAGCCTTCCCATTTTACAGCTGCTGCAGTTGAGATCAGTAAGGTAAAGTTTCTTTCTGAGCTCCTATAAACACCTTGTTTTTATTTTCTGTGAACATAGCAGCCCTTCTGAGGGCAGGGGCTTATTGTCTCACGACTTTATTTTCTGGGTAGTTGGATTCTGGTGAGCAGGTATTCACAGCGCAGTGTACCAGGTCGCTGAGTATGAGACTCCCCATTTAGTATGTTTTTACTTTACAAAGAGATTCTTCAGAAGTTCTGAAGTTCCTGGATTCAATTAAATTTAGTCTTTTCATACTTAATGTATTTATTTTCTCTCTTAGAAATAAATGTTTTCAAATCTTATATAATTACTCAGATTCAAAATGTCCAAGGAGCAAAACAATTTTATGAAAATGTATTATTTCTTGGCATCACACTTTCACAGATTATAGAATGCTTTGATGTGTGTTAACAGTGCTTCGATTTGTTTAAAAATGCAGCTATTTAATGTTTTTATTGCTAACAATAAAAACTGACTCTGCAATATGATCATTTTTGTTTCTGACCCAATATACAAAACAAAAGCTTTGCTTATTTATTTGATTAAAATGCAAAAGTGCAAGTGCGTTCAGGTTTCTGTTGTATAGAATAGAACTTATTTTATCAGTCACTTTCATAACCTTTAAAGAGCCTTAAATAGTACATATGAAAAACACATTCATATCAGGGTCCCCTTGGGGAGTTTTTCTTTGGTTTAAGAAAATTTTATTAAAAATTGGCATTGCAAATAACATTTTTCATAACTATATGTAGACCTGTTAAAATTTTTATTAAAACTGGAGTTCGGCCTGTTCTTTTTCATCATTCTATCAGATATTAAACTCCTGCAGCAGCTGTAGGAAATAGAGAAAGGGATTTTCAAAGGGATTTGAGTCTCCCTGTCTCTGTGCCTTTAGTGATCATATTATCATAACTATCACACATAACAAAGCTCTAAATCTGTAATGCAGATAAAGTAGTCAGGACTCTGAAATACAAAAATCCAAACATATGCCATAACATTTTTTTGCAATGCTGGCTCCTTTAACATGGATTTTGTAAACTTGGAGAGGCATTCAAGAGATCTTGTATACGAATACAAACTAAACAACATTGTTAGCAGGATGTTTGACACAGATTTAATTAGGGATATTTTCATACATCCAAGGAATTCCATCAAAAGACCATGCCTGCATGTGCTAGCAAATTATAATCAAACCTCTAAAGGTTAATAAGAATGAAACCAGAAGCTTGTTTTCAAACCAGGTCTGTACGCATCTATGTCTAACTCTTCAACAGGGTCTGAGTTCTCTCTCGAGAGCAGCGTTCCTTAAATGCAGTGTTAAAAATGGTAAGTGTGACCACATAATTCTTTTGTGAATTAAGTAAGTTAAAAATGAGGGTAGTAAAATTGTGAATGGGCTGACATGCAAATTAAAATTATACAAAAAGAATTATACGAGTTTTTCCCTCACATTTATAGAACAAATTTATAACATGTCTGCATGAAAAGAAGACTTGAGCTGTGAAAAGTTAGTAAAACTCTCATCAGAATTTCCAACCAGTTTGTAAATGAGCAGCTATATGTATATATTTATTGTAACAGTGCCTTCTACTGGTCACACCTTATTTATGATGTAAGTGAATATACTGAATAGTAATGAAAACTTCCATTTACCCTAAATTATTCTTGGGTATATTAATTGCCTTTGTTAAAGTATTTCTGTGAATTGCAACTTTTATGCATAAAAAATATAGCATGTTAGAGATTAACACATTTTATTTCTGTTATACTTTAGCAGTAATTAGACCTTTTGAAAAGTTTCTCCTATGGAGAAAAGTATTTCCTAAATAATACAACTTGAAGTTTGGAATATTTTCACCTGTTTATTTTTATTGTCTTTCTGATTTAGAAATCGATCTTGTACTTACTGGCATTTTTCTTTTTAGTTTTCCAGTCACATTGTGTCTAATTAAAATTAGTGGAATCTTTATATATTATCAATATCTATAAAATTTTGGAATCATCACATTTATTTGTAAATCGAGAAATACAGCAGAATTTAAAATATAATTTAACTGACAAAATGTTTAACAATATTTAGTGAAAATTGTGAAAACTTCTTCTAAATATGAAGTCATAACAAAGATGGTTGGTGTTAAATTTGCTTTGAAAAAGAACCAAATAATCAAAAAGAGAAGCATTTAGGATTGTGAATAAAAGTTGTATTTTTTCAGAAAAATATTATAGCTAGTGTGACATTAATTCATCTTTAGTTATACAATAAAGATGCCAATAAAATCTATTTATGAGCCCATATTATTTCAATTTTAATTTTAAATAATATTTAACAAAGGATATATATAAATGATTATAGAATAATTGTTTTCTACCAAAAAATGCTCCAATTAATTTTAGAGAGGTATAATTTACACTGAATGAGCTGTCTTGCTGAAATAACCTTTTAAAGAAATTCTGGACATGGACATTTGACTATTTGTAATAAAATTAAAATCTATACTGTGGGAAAAAATATTTTACTTTGGTTTCCTAAGTGTGAAATCCTTCCTTTATTGCTTGAAGCAACATTTTTAAGAAGCTTTATCACACAAATTAAAATTCTGAGTGTCTGATAAAATTCATTCTATTTCATTAGAAGGAATTACTTCAATAGGGACAATTCTGCTTATGTTAGAAATAATGTAAATCGGAAGGGATCCTCCTGATTCTCTATACCACAAACATTGCACATGAGGGCTCACTAGTGCTACCTCGACTAAAATCAGAGAAACTTCCTGAAGAATATATCCCAATGGGGGAAATTGTTAGGATGTTCAATTCAGAATTTGGAATAATCCACATGACCATAACATTCAACGGAGAAAACACCATATGTTTATTTCTCCAAAACTATTTATTCCAATAATTGGCTTCTCTAGGAGTGAAATGCTGTCGTTATAATTATATCTTAACATGGATGGAAGAAAGGTAAGAATGAGAAACACTTAGTACAGTATTTTTAGAATAGTGTTCCAGTGAGATTTCAATCAATAATGAAAAGAATTGTTTTAATGGGAGAAAAACCTAGAAAAAGACTTGCTAAAAGGTGTAAGGGCTCTGTTTCAGGTTTAGAGAGTAACATCTTCAGCCTCTCCTGTGTGAAGAAACCCCTCATTTGCTTTATAATAATGGCATCCGTTTTGTTTACCATGTGGCATCCATAACGAGGGTAGAGGTGTTTCTTGTAAAGTTTTGTTTTTTGGAATGAAGTACATATATCTTCACAAAACAAGTGTCTAGTTGCTATTTATCCATGGGTGACTATTTCCATATTATATGTGCACATTTACACTTGCATAGATGCACCCATGAATAATGAACTGTGGAAATGTGTGCGCAAGGACAGGGAAAGAGACAATACACGACAGTGGGCGGTTAATGCACTTTCATTTCCATGAGTTAGGGATAATTGCATAATTCATGAATGGCAGGGAAAAGTCACAAGTGTGAATTGCATATGGGCAACTTAATATATGTTTAATGGTGTACCTACCATGCTAGTTAAAGGATACGTTTAAAAAAAAAAAAAGGATACGTTTAAACTTACATCAATTTTAGTTTGGAATTAAACCATTTTAAGTGACGTTATCGATAGGGATAAAAAAATCTGCTCGACATAATATAATTCTTTCCTAATAAGGATAGAATATTTATAATCAGTATATTCTGTTTCTGCTTAATTTGCCAGCACACTAGTTTTCATATGTTTGTATTAACTATGATTCATTCATATTGTATTTTATGCAAGGCATTAATATAAACAAAATTGGGTTCTCATTTTTTTTTGAAATTACCTTGTGTCATCACTGAAGCTGTTAAATTCACTGACGACGTTCAGGTCATATTTATACCATGTTTAACATAGACATTGTAATGATGATGTGTATTCCATAGAGAATAGTGATCTTTAGTTAGAACTTTAGACATCTCAGTAGTTTCTTGAGATGTATAATAAGTAGAATTCCCTATGCTTTTGTTTTTCTTGGTTGGTAGATTTAAACCATAGTACTCAGTAATTAAATATTCATTGAGAAATACTTTCTAGTATTATTTAAATAGTACAGACAAATGAAGTCGTTAAGACCCTTCCATGAGAAGAGCAATGGATTAGCAATTTTAAAAGATTTTGAATACAAAGTGCTGTCTGGTCCAACAATAACACGGTGTCATTATGGGGAATAGGTACTTGTATATTTACACACTTTGACACACTGTATCCGAATACTAAATCCAGAGGCCAGTTGACAGACCTAAAATTATGCCTGAGAGGTATACATTTTTATCATCACTCTGAGGTAGTCGAATTTAACCTTATCCTTTATAATTAAACTCCAATATGCAAGGAGATCTCAATGCCCTCCTTTCCTGGGCAGCTTCACAAATACAAATTGGTAGTTGTTCACACCAGTGCCCTGTGCTCCTACTGCAGCCTGTGTGTCCCTGTATACCCGGGAGGAAGCAGAAACAGTGAACCTGTCATCTCAAAGAAAAAAGCATTCAGTATTTAGACAGAAACCCCCAGATGTTGGTTTTCTAAGATCCACAATACTTAATGAAATAATGTATTTTCTTAAGTAGGAAAAAAAGCACCTGAGATTCAAATCTATCTTCACTTACATTACATAATTATAAAATGTACTAATATAAAGTATTACTGGAAGAGTAATATTTTAAGTACAATGAACATAACACGGTGCTATTAATGAAATAACGGCACAGAATTTCTGTCTCTGTCACTAAAACGTCTAAAATTTGTTAACATTTTAAAGCATACTTTTCCTCTTCTATTAACTGGAACAGACCAATGGCACATTTTCAGGGTGGTTGTTGGAGATTCCATAGGCAGTATTTTTATAATCATTCTTGGGCATCAGACAGGTATTTAACAGTTTGGTTCAGGTTGTCTAGGACAACAGGAATGTTGCTATGCTGTATCTCCAAGCCGCTGGGATGAAATCATTTGTGACAAAGCAGTGAAGATTAAATTTGTAACAGATACAACACCTTTGAAGTACTAGCTTGTGATTTCACAGTGGCATTATAAGTCTTATTGCAGTATTTAAGCAGTTCGAAAGAATGCTGGTTACTAGCAGTTGAATTTTGTAAAATAGGGTTTTATTGTCTTTAACTAGCCATGGCAGCAGCTTGTATTATCCTAGCACAACATTTTTATAGCCATGTATTAGAGCTGGTGAGTACTTTTTCACACTCTTCATTTTCCAGGTAAATTCTTTTATCTGCATGACCCTATGTTATATAAATATAGGGCTATATGAATATGTACAAGTACAAGCATATATAATACATAAAATATAAATATACACATATATCAATATAATGTATTTGGAAAATTTAATAGTATTTTATAAAAGGCCGAAGGAAAAAACTCTGTTTTATTTCTCCCAAATGACATTTTCATGGTCAGATATCAAAGTATTTCAGAGCTCACAGAATTGCATGTCTAAAGTAACTTAAAATATATAATACCAGAAAGCTGAACTATTCCCTTAATATTCTTGAAAGTAAAGCATCAGTGATACAGAAAGCATTATGCTTTGTTACTAAATCTGGTCGTTTCTAAATTTCTTGTCTTATCATGTGTCAGAAAGAGTCTGGTTCCTAAAAAAATTGGCTAGAAATTTTGAGGCACGTAACAAACCGCTTCTTGATGGGGAATATGATCTCCACAGATGTTTTATTAGGGAAGCATCTAAGGTTCAAATCTGAATGCCAAAATTTTATGTAAGTTAATATTAAACTTGTGTAATGCCACTCTGTTTTAATCAGTGTACAGACTTCAATGGGTTAACTTGGTATGAGGGTCAGGTTTTATATGTTTATATTTTCTTAGCCTTGGTCAGGAGAAGTGGCTTTGCTTGCCCTTGTGCGATGCCGGAGTGGTAGGGTTTCACTTCGTTTGAAAACCTAGCACATCCCAAGAGGTTACCTTGGTGTAGATTTCTCTCTTTCTGTATTAAATCGCTCATTGTCGCAAAGTGACTGGTGCTGCTGGGCTTTGAAAAGAACTTCTAAGAGGTTAAAAAAAGCTTCTGTATGAAAGGATTTTTTACTTCTGCAGACAGAATACAGTTTGCAGCTGTTTGACTTGCGACAGTGATATGGATCTGATTGTATACAGTATAGCAGGAGCCATGGATGCAGCTGGAATAGAGGTTATAAATTTTAAAAGCAATGCAGATTTTTGCCATTAATTGGCGCTAATAAAAGCAAACTCAATGGCTTCTAACTGTGGGAGCCTGTGGCTCTGTATCTGATATCAGGAATTCATACACATTACACAGTTTTAGTGATTCAGACCACGACTAATTGAAATATGAGGCATACTGATCAAATTTAGCATTACCAGCATGCACTATGGTTTGGGACTGTATGGCGACAAGGTAGCGTTTATTACTTATTCTCCATAACACTGCTTGATTGAAATATCTAGCTATGTTGTCAGCAGAGGCCCAGCTGGGCTTTAGTACAGCTAATTAAGTCATTAAAAGAGAGGTCAAGCAATCTAATTCTTGCATACTAAAGTACAAAAAAGTCTTTTATTATATTTTTTAATAAGTTAAGGTTTGAATTTTTAAATAAATTTCTTTTTAATAATAAGTGCATTTACTGGTTTATTTATTGAAGTCTTAATTTAAATATAGAGAGGTAAGAAATTATGAACTTGTCAATACACAATTTCCAAAGCAGTTTATATGGTTATGTTCTTTAATAAGTACATTGTGCCTGTGATTTTTGAAAGTTGTTCAATAAATTAAATACTGATTTAAGGCGTATAGCTTCTGATGCTTTTCAACTGATTATTTCAATGTGGTGGTCTCTTTTAGGGAAAATTTTCCAAGATACACATAATTGAGTTTTTTTTAGTGCATCTTACAACTCAAAGCAAATATATACTATGATAGTCCTTGTTTTGAGGGCTTTTTGGGTAAAAGTCCGAGGTTCTAATCTTTTATTTCTCTGTAATTTATCAAATGCCTTTTCAAAGTCCTTTCCATTTCTCTGTTGGAGAGAGCCTATGAGCTTCTTGGTGCCAGATGAGTCAGTGTGGATGGAAGCATTAATTTATTTGAGTGGACATGTGTTAAAACTGCTCAAAAGTTTTTTAAAAGTTGTGGGGATTATTGACATATTACCAAAAACACTGCTTATTTCAAAGTGTCTGAGTGGTACAATGAAAATCTAATATTTTGAATGATGACTATTTTGCTTTCCTTTATTACTTTAATATGTATGAATAGTCCAATTTATATTTTCTCATGATAGGCTCTTAAGGTAAACACTGAACATACTAAATATTGCAGAGATGATTAACCAACAGATGAATGAATAACTTGGGTGCACAGTGTCAATTGTTTGGAGGAGAATATATAACTCTTATGTCTTTTTTTCCTTTCACATTAGCTCTCCATTATTCATAGTCTCCAAAGCTAGGGTAGAAGATAGTACATGAAGCTAAAATCTGTTTTTTATTACTGTATACAAATGGCCTGGGATAATGTTTACAGAAAAAATAGTTTCGATTGTATGTTGAACTAAATTAACAATGAAATTAATTTCTGCTTGTCATTCCTGTTCCTATTCAGTATATATCATTAATAATTAGTAGAATTAGTAGATACCATTGATTGTGTTTTTCTTCTTAGAGGATTTATTGTGTTACAAAGAAAATTCAAAAATCAAGAAAGGAATAAGAGAAGCGTGATGAGAGAAGCTTTAAAAAGTAGGGACAGAATGATACAAAATAGTTCAAATTACAAGTGCTGCCTTAGTTCAAAATGGCTCGAAATATCAAGTGAGGTCTGCTTTAGAAAAATCCTAGAACTATAAAGAGACATAGATCTTATTCGAGTTTTCATATCTGTTGAGGATCCACTTTCAGCATGCGATTGGCATGGGACAACTGTTACTAATTTTTACACTTTTATTAGAGAAGAGCCTGCAGATCTAAATAAGCTACTGCTATTTTGGCAGGAACTGTATGTTTTCAAGTAAAATCTGCACGGACATCAAATACTTTTGTGATACTAGCTTTCCAAAGATGGAGAAACTCTGGACTATTTAAAGATAGCTGGTCGTTCCATAGCCGTAACTGCTTAAAAGCCTTTGGAAGTATCATTGTCTAAGATGCAGCTTTCCTTGCTAAAGTGTTTAATTCTGTTGGAGTCATTGTTATTCATACCTATTGGAGAGTCAAAGGCAGTATCCTAGAGATTGGAGCTCCTGTCATAAGACGTAGAGTATAGGAAGCACATATTCATAAATCAAGTCAGGAGAACAGTCCTTCCCTGGGAACGCTGTGTAAGTTCTGTTAAAAAGAGATTCTTGTGGTGACCACACTGAAAACTGTTCTCCACTGCATATGCAGTCCGTATTCCAGGTTGTCTTTTCTAGAGAAGAGTAAAAACATGCCGGACTCAGAATCATACGAACAAACACAGGAGTAGTTGATTGTGGTTCAAAGCTAATATCAGAATTTTTTCCTTTGTCCTAAAACATAATTTTTGATCTCTTGCAAAAGTAACTTTTTACATAGTGGGTTTCGTGAATAATAATAGATCTTACATGAACCATTTGAGAGACGCATTTAATGAGACACATGATAATCAGACCAAAGAATAATCATATTTTTGGAAGGGTAACTCTCACGGCTCAGTTCCTGCAATTAGAGTGACAGAAAAATTCCTTGTCAACTCTCCCAGCCCTCCTGCCTTTATCTCAGGCTACCTCTCAAAGGCATCATGGAGGAAGAATCACACTTGTTAGGCACCTATTACTGATGTTCACAGATGAATTAGAACACACATGAGGAGGCCACCGGTCCCCCAAAACCTGTTCAAAAGCTTTATCCTTACTAATGTTTCAAACTGGATTCAAAGGACAATGTTCCTAAGAAATTTCTCTCTCTCCTAGGAAAAAACATATTGCTTGCAGTTTTTCTTCAAAACTTTAAAACTGATTAATTTTGTTAGTTATCTATCGAAAATAAGTATCTCATTTTCCAGGATTCCAAAAGTTTCCAATTTCTTAACGTAAATTTATTGTAAGGACTATGAGTATGGAATATGACCTGGTCTCAAATGAATTCTAGCTCAATTTTAAAATCAGAAGTTATGGAAGGTTTTGGGTAAGCCCGAGAATCTCTGGGCGCCTGTCCAAAATGAACCTCTAAGTCTTTTGAAGTCTACCCATCACTAATATACACAGTACAGTCTAATCCAGCTGTCTGCCCCTTTTCCTGTTTCCCTTTCTCTTTCTTCAGTCTGTCTTGAGGTACCAGTAGCTACTTACTGTGGGAGATGTTTAGTAGAATGAACATTGCCTCTTGGAAATGTTCCTGTACAATGTGTCCAGGGTTTGTTTGGGGGAGGGGGTGGGGGGAAAACAGGTAATATTTTAGTCATTTGTTTTTCTGGTTGACATCCATTTGCACCATAGTAATTCCTACCCAACTTCTCAATTACAAAGTATTTTAGCTATCAGTAATAACAACAATAACTTTGCAAGATTTGTTTTCTGTTTCAACAAAAGATCATACAATTTTAAAGAGCAGTGCAGATTCACAGATGAAAGTAAACAAATATAATTTTAGAAAATTAAATTAACACCCTTAATACTACAAGCATTTATATTGCATACTATTAAAATTTTTGCACGGGTTAAGTCAGTGGAATTAAAAAATTGTTTTTACATTTTACAGCAGATAGTTTGGTTAGTGACCTTATTATTTTAATATGTGTTTATTTCAAAGTCTTCTTAAAAATCATCTTTGGTTAGGAATGGATTTTGGATAAAGATAGAAAAGTTTAAAAATTCCAGCAAAGAAAAATATAAGCCTAGTTTCTAAGAAACCTTTGTGATATATGCATTGAAAAATTCAGATTGTGGTTAGGAGGTATTTCAACTAACCAAAATACTTAAAATAGTGTGCCTTTTGAAGATCTTTCCTTTCTTGGTCATTTTGTACTGTTCATAATTGGATATTCATTTTTTTGGGACTCATTCTATTGAACTGTTTCTGAGACGGAAATTCTTTAAATATTTCTATGCATATCTTCCAAAAACAGTAGCAGAGTCAATTTAAAGAATTTTATGTTATCACAGAACTTCACACAAGTTAACTAAAAACACAGGGCAAGAGCAGAGGAGCCAGTTTCATCACTGCTCTGACTTGTGTAATAAAGCCCGATTTTATGTAAATAAAAGACCGATGAGTTGGAGGGACAAAAGATCATGACTGGAGAAAAGACTGCAAGTTCAGGTAAAGAAAATATGGGAGTCTTTTCTTTTTTCTCTATTCACCATGCCCTTCTTCTTGTTTTTCTCCCCCTCTTTATGATCAAAATCACCAAAGCACTGAGCAAACCTTGTGTGCAGATCACCATACCAAGGGCTGTGAAGTGCTAGTCATGGAAAAATGGATGTTCACAGTCTTAAAAATAAGTAAATGACCAAACACACACACACGCACACACACACGCATGTGCATGCACATGTACACATGCACGCACGCACACACATGCACACATAATTTATAAATTTAGGGTTTTTTTGGGAGAATGAGATGAGAAAATGTCTGTTAAGGAACTTTTGAAGATTTAATTTCATTCAAAATTCCAAAAGGGTTTTGTGGGAAGCTTACAAGCTGATCCTAAAATTCACACAGAAAAGAAAAGAACAAAGAATAACCAAGACACTTTCTGAAGATTAAGAAAAGGGGAGTATTGGTGCCATTAGGCTATAGTAATCAAGATAAAGTGTTACTGAAACAGTAGACAAACAGACCAGAATGAAGAGCTTAGACAGAGACTCCTTCATAAACGGAGACTTGGGCTAGAAAAGGGGCTGCTTCATGATATTTTGATGTATTATTCAAAATGATGTATTACTCAGAAAATGGCAGTAAGGCAAGTAGTTTAGCCACATGGAAAAAAAAAGTAACATAAAATTTGAGATGAATTAATATCTTAATGTGAAAAGCAAAGACTTAAATCTGTTAGGAGAAAATATTGGAGAAAATATAATATCAGGGCAGAAGACCAAACAAAACAAAACAAAACAAAACAAAACCCACACACAACATAAAGAGAAAAGTTGATATATTTGATTATATTAAATAATACAAATTTCTGAATATCAAAGGATTCTATGAAATAGGAGAAGATAAAGTAAATCTGGGAGAAGATATTTGTGTGGTATATAGGTAATAAAGGGTTAACATACAACATATATAAAGAATTTCTATAAATCAGGAAAGAAAAGACCTGTAGCCCAATAGAAAAGTGGGCAAAAGATAACAAGAAGGATTTCCTGGGAGAGGCAAACTAATAAAGCAAAAAAAAAAAAAAAAAAAAAAAAACAGATGAAAAGATGCTTAGAGGCATGAAATGTAGATTACAATGATGAGATATTATTTATATCTATCGGGTTGGCAGAAATTAAAAGGAAAATATCGAGTGTTGATGAAACTATGAACAAGTGGGAACTTCTATGCACTGCTTGTGTGAATGTAATTTGGAACAAATAACCGTAAAGAATATTTGGCATTTTAGTAAGTTGGAGCATGCACATACTTTCAAAAAAGGTTAGAAAATGGAGATGGTGATTAGAAGACCAAAGAAATCCTCTACCTGCTACTTGTATACAAGGCAATATACAAAGATGTTTATTCCAACACTCTTTGCAATTAGAAAAAATGGAACATCTTAAATTTCCATCAGTGACCACTGGCTAAATAAAATGTGATATAATCGTGCAACAGAATACTACAGATCAGTTGGAATAAATGATATGGAGGTGCATGTATCAGCAGGGAGAAAACTAGAAAGCCTAATCATAAGTGAAAATGTAGGTTGCAGAATCATACAGAGTATATCATTTTATAATGCTTGAAAAAAACAAAAACATTATATATTGTTTATAGATAAATATATACATAGTAACAAACACAGATGTGCAATGTATAAACCCAACTTCAGAATACTGATTAACTCTGTAGAGGGAGGAAAAGAGGGAAATGTGATCTGGGGTAGGTTCAAAGGGGCTTCAACTCTATTTGTAATATGTTCTCTTTAAAAAAATTACAAATTAGCAACATGTTAAAAATTCTTTATACTCATATTCTATGTATTTTTCTGTTTTATTGAAATAAATTTTAAAGTTTCAGGAAATTTTTGAAGCAATTCATTCACATTTATTAAAAATAATTTATTAAAATAATTACAAATGTATTAAAATAATTTATTAAAAATAATAAAATAATTACTCAAAATTATATAAACGTTCAATCAAGTGAATTATATTAAGAGGTTGGGATTATTACAGTTTAGAAGCTTGGAGGAGGAGCCATGCAGAAGTGGAATTAAACCTCTTTGGGGGACTCTGGCTGGCTGGAAGGGGTGTCTCTGAGCAGAAAGATGAGGCTGGACTGGGAATATGGGAAGTCACCTTCTGCTACTGGGACTAATATCCACTGCCAGGTTGAAGAGGATTGCTGAGGTCATGATAGAGAGACAGGAAGGACCAAGTCCTCTGTCCCTCTTCCGGCCTCCCAGTCTCCCTCTGGTGTCCCCCCCGCCCAGTGTCGGAACTTAACGGGGAACAGCTGGCAAAATTTAACTGTTGTTTGCTGAGTCCCAGCCCCAGAATCACAAAACAGAGCATATAAGTGTGGTTTTAAAGCTGAGAGGCAATAACTTGATAACAGACGCATCACAGAACACCTACTTCCTGTCATCTGACACTGCAGAATATCTCTCTGTTTATAATGGTAAAAGTAAAGGCTGCTTATTCTTCCACGACCTATTTTATATAGACCTGCAAGAAGTCAGCATTATTCTGATCTCCCCTGCTGCTTCCTTGTGGGCAATTCTACTTCCACCCTCATAGGAATAAATGAGAACCCATGTCTATTAATAGACCCTCTATATCCCCTTGTTGGGGTTTTCCACAGATTTCATTCCCACAAACAAAAACTTTAGCAAGTGACTCAGCCCTTCCCTGGACCTCAACTCTTCCACGATCATGAGGAATAACATGGGTTTTTGTGTGAAAAACCCATGAGAGAGCCTATCTCAGAGTTCTTCCATCTCACGGATATCAGTACCTCCATCTTGACTTCACGAAAGCAACCCAGCCCCGCTGCTCCACCTTAGATTTTGTGATTTCTTGAACATCCTCCTATTGTCAAATCTTCATCTCTACTTTACATTTTTAGAGTAACACATAATCACCTATCTCTTCCTGAATCTTCCTTCCACTTTGCTTGTTTTCTGACTTCATGAAATCACTACTATCTTCCTTTAACTCTTCACTTTTCTCCTTGTCTGTTGGTGCCTCTCTGGGATTACTCATTATCCTACTTGCCTTAGACCTTAAAAACAACGCTTTAACACTATTATTATAATTACTTTTTACTCTCACTCTCCAGCCTTATTATCTCACCATAGACCCCTTGCAGACCATCACTCCTGGATCAATACACAGATCAAGAATTTTTACTCCTGTACCAGGAGTGCTACTGGGGTCACCCCAGATTCTTGTCTTTTCAGCCAAGATTCTTCAAAGTGTAGTCTGCCCTTGCTATCTCCATGTTTCATCTCTACACACTGCAGTCTTCCCATTACTTTGCTGAATCTTATTTAAGGTAAGGATTACACTCTAATTTTAGAATCAGAGAAAACTTTTAATCATTATCCTACTTGGTCCCTCAATATATTTAATATTATTGAATTTTTCCTCTTTAAACTCTACCCATATTTGGTTTCTGTGTTGTGATTTTCTTCAGATCTTCCACCATTCTGCTCTTTCTCAGTGTACTTTTCAAGCTTTCATTTTTCAGGCTGTGTCTTAAATATAGGTGTTTCTTTGGCTCTTTCTCATATTATATGCTTTCCTGCTGAGCTATGTCTTTCATTCCTGTAGTTTCAATGACTGCACAGTTGATGCCTCATCTCTCCCTTCTGGCTCCAACCCTGCACATCCACATTTCTGTTGATGTGTCCCATATCCATCTTGACCTATCCCGCTTTGTCACTTATTACTATCTAGTCAGTTTATCAAGCCAAGGATATGGGTAGTGGATTAAACCCCAGCCTTTCTCTCTTGTTCATTCTGAATATTTAACCGTTACCAAGCCTTGAAGAGTCTACTTTCTGAAAACCTTTCAAATAAGATCCTTTCTCAAAAGTCATTGGCTCTTCCTTCTAAGTCTTCTCCCTTCCTCCATCCTTGTTCTCTTCTAATCCATCTTCTACACGACCATGAAAGTGATATTAAAAAAATATAATCTTCTTGCCTAACATCTTCCTCTATTTTTCCACTGCCTACAGAGTGCCTTTGCAAGGCATACAAGTCTCTTTGAAGTCTGACCCCTGCCTCCTCTGTCTTTCTCTCCAGTACAGGACCCAGATGCAGCTGTTCTGAACCTCTAGCCAATCCCTAAATACATTCAGCATTTTCACATCTCTCCATGTTTGCACATGCTGTTCCCTTCATCTGGAAAAACTTCTCCCTCTGCCCTCTCCATCTCTGCTTGGTCTGCTTGGAAAAGTTGAAGTTCCTTTCTTAGCCTTGAGGTCTCAGATTAAACATGTTCTTCTCTGTGAAGCCTGTGGAGGCATCATGTTTAACCAGGAGAACGTGGCTCTTGGAGTCAACCATGTGGTTTTTAAACCTGGATCTGCCCTGATATAGTGCATAAGTAATCTAGATGAACCTTTAAAATTCAATGATAATATGCGCTTCACAAACTTTTTAGGTAGGATTACATGTGATAAATGGTAAAAGAGGTGAATGAGATAACATACCCAGCCAGTATTGGGCATCTGGTAGACGTTCAATCAGTGGTTGCTATCATTAATGTGACTGTGAATATTAATGATAAGGGTGATATTATCAATAGTAACATTCCAGGTACTCCCAAGCAGAGTTCTAACTCCATCCTATAGGTCCTATATAGATTTATACAGCCCATCTAAATTTTGAGTATGTCACTCTTCCACTCAACACTGTGAGCTCCTTCAAAACAGTGGCCTCCAAGTTGTGAATTAAATATGCCAAACCTCATTACTGAGAGGATTTGAAGCAGTTTACCAGAAGAGATATATAACAGTGGAATAAAATGTATAGGGGTAAGAATTATGCCAAAAGAGAAACACAGGTTGGTATAAAATAAAGCCAGAGTAAATTAGTTCATAAAAAAGTGTGCCATATAGTCCTGTGCAGTTCCTGGGATAGGCAACAGATTTATCTGTGAGCTTCCTAGTGGGTAAGGTCAAGAGTGAAACAAAATTTACATCATTTACAAGGGAAGGGTCAACCAGTTACTGAGGCTAAACATAGCTTTTCCTGGAACTGAGAAAATTTTTTCATGAATTCATCAAAAAGTGAAACTGGTGGACTGTGAATATTTGCTACTCGTATTGTGGTTCTTAGGCCAATATCAATAGAAGCTTGTCAGACATGTGAAATCTCAGACCTCACCCCTAATTACTACAGTCAAATCCACATTTTGACTCGATTCCCAAGTGATTTACATGCACATTAAAGCTTGAGAAGTGCTGCTAGAGAACAATATTTCCAATAACTTCCTCAAATAAATTTAAGGAGTTTTGTGTGGTCTTCTTCATAAGTTTAAGTTTTGGATTCCAAATTCCAAATATTTAGAAAAGTATTGTAGAAAATATAATCCAGTTCCCATATTTTTACGAAAGATATTTTTCATATCTTTCCAAATATGTTTTATGTCTCTCTTTCAATGAAGAAATAAAACATTATAGATATATTTACATTTCTTCTCCACTCACTGTCCCCTGCCTCCCTCCTTGAAGGTAATCACTACTGGGAGGTTAGGGAGCTTCATTCCTATGCAGGCTTTTACCACTTATGTATATTTCCATAGGATACCATTATTATTTAAGTAACTACTTCTTTTGAAGATCCTCAATGGAAACCCAGGACAGAGTTTGAAAACACAATTCAGTAAGAGCAATTAATACAAAGTATTGTATAACATCTGTGTGAGGGAAGTGCTTTCTGGCTTAATCCAAGGAAAGAATTTAGGTTTTAGAACTATGAGAATGGGTGGAAAAATGAAAAAAAATGGTTGGGCAACATATTGTTTTGGTAATGTCCCAAGAGAAGAATTGAACATGGGAGAATTTAATTTTATATTTAGTGGTTGCAATATTGGAGCAAAATGACAGTCTTGATTGTCAGTATTAAATTCCAATATTTTGTTTTCCCTTTCTTTTTTTTTAAATTAATTTTTATTGGAGGAGTATACTTTTTATTGGAGGAGTATAGTTTTTACAATGTTATGTTGGTTTCTGCTGTAGAGCAAAGTGAATCAGTTTTTAAAGAAAGAGATGTTTACCAACTTTCACTACACTCTGTCTTTAGATACCTGCTCCACTTGAGAGAGAGGTGAGTGCCAGGTGTGAGGTCCCACTGAGCTAGGGGGAAAGGTTCTGATTAAATTACATTATCCCAGAGGAAAGTAACAAGGGCTTCAGAGAAGAGAGCTGGCCCTGCCTGGAAGAAAACACGGCAAAGGGAGAGAAGGAAATCTAGATCAGAGGAAGGGCAGGGAATTGGCCCTGCTAACACCCTGCCCATTCTTTCCTCCACTCATCCTCTAATTTTCCTACCCGGCTATTTTTCATTCTCCAGAAAATTCTTCCTTCCTGCGTCCAATTCTATTATGACTCTATCAGGATCTTCTGGAAGATACGTGCCTAAACCAGTTCTGGAGAAAATACAAAAGACTAATTAACATAGAAAACATTTTCAAATTTATTAGTAAGCCAAGAAAAGGTAGTTAACGTAACACACCTTGGAAGAGTTTTAAACCTAATGGGAAGTGGTCGGAATACTTTCAAAATGACTGCAACTTTGTTCAACTCTTAAGCAGCTGTAATTCTCTAGGTCTATCTTAAGCATAAATTATTCTGATTTGAGGCAATTTTTAAACACCAAAAGGAACAGTACCACACACACAAAGTGAGCCTTTTTGCATTTTAAAAAAAAAAAAAGCATTTTGGATTTCAGAATTCCAGACTTCTGAAAACCAGTGATGCAATCACTAACTGCGTTCTCTGGTAAGAACCCGGCATGCAGATATTTGCACTACACGCAAAGGTGAAATCTTTATTCCATTGGGTATAGTCAGCGTTTCAAAAAGCATCATAGAAATTGTACATTTACACATTGTAAAATTGTGCAGCATAATGAAAATGTAGACATTAAAAATTTGGTAACTGGGGTAATCTACATTGTATACATTATCTTCTGTTCATCTTTATGTGTGGTCTTTTGCTAATCAAGTTTGACTAGCTGTGGAGGGCAACACAGGAATTTGGTGGTGGTGGGAGAGTGAACCAATAGGTATCTTAGGTGGAATAGTGCTCTGGACCATTGGACTAGATGTTCATTAGGATCTCTGATACTTGGGTAAGTTTGCCTCATGTCTCTTCTATAAACTCTCACATATGTGTAGTCCTAGTGACAGGCTCTCCACACCTGTGTCAAGGGGGAAGATGCATTGCACGGGTCTGTAGAGTTTATTATTATTTAAAAAAATTTTTAAAAACTTCTATTGAAGTATAGTTGATTTACAATGTTATGTTAATTTCTACTGCACAGCAAAAGTGATTCAGTTATACATATATTTCTTTTTCATATATTTCCCATGATTATTATTATTTATTATTATTTTGCTTTTCAGAGTCTTTATTTTTGACATGGTCTGAATTCCCAAGGGTAAAATTTACACATTTCAGGATTTCACTATATTATCTCTTTCTCCCTGTTCACAGAACCTTCCTAGAAAAGTGAACTAAATGCAATACAGGGAACACAGTACAGAAAATGTTCAGGATTTTGATGTTTGTGGAAATGATGCCAACTTTCCCACTTAAATATGTTTCTTAAAGAGAGGGGCTTATTTCGATGTGGTCCCGTCCATTGGGTAAGAGTGTAGTCATTTTTGATGTAATGCCTATGTGATACTGAAAAGTCACAACTTGTCCTAAGCGGCATTTAGGCTTTCAAACTCTCTTTTAAGGCTCTGTTTATTTTCATTAAGCCTCTTCTTTTTAACTCAGGTGATGTATTTGTGTTTAGAAATGTATAACTTTGGCTTCCTTGGCTATTTTATTCTCATGCAGGTTTTATGCTGATAAATGTGCACTAAAGTGCATTTGTATAATTATTTGTTTAATCTGGAAGCTCAGAGCACTTTGTATGCTCCTCAGCACAGTTCCCAGGTCAGGTATTAATAGTGTTTTTTAATGAGTTGATGAGGTTGATATTGATGGCAATGAAAAGAAAATGAGAATAAAATTAGCATAGTGAGATTTAGGAACAGAGCAGAAATGTTTTTATCTTTACATAGAGTGCTTTGCAGGAAAAGATAAGTTTTATGCTTTTACCAAAATAGAATATCTGTGGCATTTATGATGTAAATATACTCATGACTGCTTGTTTGTTGACTTAAAACAGGCATAGACTTGTTCTAGATGCTAGTTTTGTAGCTATTTACTCTTAGAAGACATGAGAAAAAAATCAGCTTTCTGTATTATTTGGTAATATAATAAATATTTAAAAATTAAATATTTATTTCTTATAATTCATAGTTTGTAGGGTGCCACTAGAGATTATTTAGTTCTCTTTTTAGATGGACTAGTCTATATTATTCCAAACAGAAGAGAATATATTTTGTTTTTAAAAGTCTGCAATAAATGTCATTTTCAGCTATTCTAGGATACAAGTGTTACCAAACAAATTCCCTGATTTTACTGTTTTGGGTATTGGTCTAGAAATTGTCATATATATTTGTAGGATTTTTTGTCTCTATATGTTCCTTAAAGTATTGTAATATTGCTCCTTTCCCCAAGTGTGCTATGAAAACTTTTAATTGTTGTTGCTATATATTGTAGATTAGTTTTGTTTTTCTTTAACTTGTTATAATTTCTGATCTATTGGCCCTGCTACTTGGGTCTGCCGTATCTTTTTTTTTTTTCTTCTACTTTTCGTAAATGTGTACTAGAACCTAGCCTAGGACCTAGAAAGGTGAGCTGAGTATTTGGATGAGTTGGCCTGCTTTCTTCCCACATTTTTCTACTCTTTATTACTAGACCTTGCTTAAGGCTGAAACACCTACACTTGAATCACATGGGCGGACTCTAAAAAGTGGAAGTATCAGGGCCCTGCCCTAGGTTTGCTTAAATCAGAATGTGTGTTGGCGGGGTGTGGGCAGGGAATATACACGTTAACAAATTCCCTAGGTGACTCGTGCATATTAATGTGGGGAACCCCTGGACTGGTACTCCCTAATCCTGCTTTCACAACCTTTCATTTTGACCACAAAAGTATAGTTGACTGTCAGAACAGCCTCTTGGACTCCAGCCAATCCATGGATAGGAACACTTGAATAGCAATATTGTGTTAGATTGGATTAGAGTTTGATAAGCTGTCTTGTGGTTCATATTAAATGACATCTGAGGCCTCTGTGGGGTGAGGTGGGTGCTGGAGCTAGCGGGACAGCCTTTCTGTCACAGTTACTTTGTCCCAGCCTCCAACATGTTGTAGTTTGACTTATTCCTTACTTGTTCTTTTTAGCGCAAATGGGAAGTCATCAGAATGTTTTGGGTCTACTCAATAGCAGCCTTGGGATGGAATATGGCACTTTCTCTAAGAAATGAGAGTGAAGATATTAAAGTGGTGATAATAGAGAGAATATGAGTTCTTCAGCTTCCTTCCAGCCAAGTTACACATTTATTTGCATCTACATTTAGTCTTTCCTTTTTCCCTTTTCTTAAAATGGAAGAAGTGACATTGTTGACACCCAACTAGGGCTCTTCCCTCCATCTGTGCCCTAGATCCCATGTTTTCCACTCTCTAGGTGAACATGATTTATGGATTATCTTCTCCTAGATCAACAATCTCTTCCTATTGGCTCCTCCTTCTCGGATTTTTACCATGCTCAAATCTTCCTCATCTTTTCTGAATCATCCTATTTCTCTCTTCCACTAATGGTCCAACTCAATGAGAACATTATCTGTGCTCTCACTGCACTTCCTCATTCTCCACTTTCTTCCTTGGTACACTATGATTTTGAGGTGATCACTAAGACTGCTTTGCCAGTCATCGAAGGTCTCTTCATGCTAACTCCAATAGGCACTTCTTAGTCTTTTTCTTATTTGTTATCTTGGCAGCTTGTGATATCATTGACGGCTTCATCTGTCCTGCAATCCTCCCTTCTTAATGAGGTGGCGCCCTTAGCCCTCCGACATCTGCCACCCTTCTTATTCTGGCCCAAGTACACACATTTCAGCTTTAATTTCCTAAAAGATGCACTTATATGTTACTGAGATATTCAGCATAAATGTTCTCCATGGTCCTCCCAAGGAAACCCCACATGTGCTTCTTGATAGACCAGCTTTTGGATGCCTGTCATGGCAGTGCTGGCCAGTATTAGCCAAGAAAAGCTACAAACTGCGCCAACTAAATGAAAATTCGTTTTCTCCCCTTTCTTAAAAATCCTCCTCAGCCTTGGAATACTCAGAACTGGGAAGGAGAGAAGGCAATTAAATACAAAAGAATAGCTGCCATTTTCTTTTCCCAGAGCCACTGCTCAGGCCGGAGCTGGGGTGAGGGGAGAGGATTTGGACTGGAGATTCAAGTTTTAAATTAAATTCATTTAAAATTCTAAAAATCTAAAGTGAATCTTAATTTCCAAAATGATTATTATTTTAGCTGGAAATGCCTGGATAGCTACTGGCATATACTGGAAACATAGCCATGGTAAGAGATTTGGAAGAGCATTTTGGAGATAGTGGTGGAAAAAAAAAAAAAGCTGTTTTCTATTTGCACTCCATCCAGTTCCATCCATTTAATTTGTCGGCAATCATACAGGTAATGTTTGGTGCATTAGAGTTATCTTTGTGATTACATAACTGAAAAAAAAATCAACCTCCAAATCATCTTAATTCTTCCCTCCCTCTTCTATTTCCTTCCTGTTTTCCTTCTTTTTTTCCTTTCTTCCTTCCTTCCTTCCTTCCTTCCTTCCTTCCTCCCTCCCTCCCTTTTTTTTCTTCCTTCCATCCTTCCAAATATATGGAGGCCATACTCTATGTCAAGCACTGTATTAGGTGTAAGGGATACATAAGGGAAAATGTCAGAAACAATCTTTGCCCTCATAGAGTTTACATTTTAGTATCAGAAAATAAACAGTTAATAATGGCTTTGAGCTGAGACCAAATGAATTAAGGGAACGTGCCAAAAAGAATATTTAGGAAAGAGTATTTCATGCAGAGGGAAAAGTAGATATAAAGACTTATGTAAGAGTGTGATCAGCAGCCTTGAGGAAGAGCAGAAGCCCAAAGAGGTATGGGGAAAGTGATAGGAGATAAAATTAGGAAAGTGAGGCTGAAGGGTAGATGATGTAGAACTTTGGATCTTTAAGTTGTATTCTAAGTGTGATAGAAAGACATTGGTTGGTCCCGATGAGTGATACAACTTGATTTGGCTTCTAAATATAGAGAGACCACGGGGAGACAAAAGTGGAAGCCAAATGAACAGTTTGAAGCTATACTAGTAGTTCAGGCAAGAGATGATACATCTCACCTGAGATATGATGAGACATGATTGGACTCTGGTTGTAATTTGAAGATGGAGCTGATAGAATTTGTTGATGGACTAGCTGCAAGATACGCAAAATAGACATCAAGGATGATACCCAAGTTTGTTTATGTACTTGCTTGTTTTCAAGAGTAATTGGCAGAATATTGGTGTCATTTACTGGGATACAAAAAATCACAGAAAGAACAGGTTTGGGGGGAAAAAATCAAGAGTTCAATTTTGTTATATTAAGTTTGAGATGTCTTTAACCGTGTTACTTGAGGTATATGGGTGGAATTAAGAGAAGAGGTAGGATAGAAGACCCCCTGCATCTCTTTGTAGGGAGTCTCGTGTTTATAGTTGGTACTTTAAGCCATATGATTGAAGTTAACCATCTAGGGAGCAGGGAAATAGAGGAGAGAAGAGGTTAAAGAGCTGAGCTTGGCTTACTCCAGCAGTTAGAGAACAGGAAAGGAGATGTATCCATCGATGGAGGCTGAGAAAATGTGTGCAGTGATTTCCTTAAAGCCAAATAAAGAAAATGCCTTAAAAAAAGTGAACGTGGGCTTCCCTGGTGGCGCAGTGGTTGAGAGTCTGCCTGCCGATGCAGGGGACGCGGGTTCATGCCCCAGTCCGGGAGGATCCCACATGCCGCGGAGCAGCTGGGCCCGTGAGCCATGGCCGCTGAGCCTGTGCTCTGCGGCGGGAGAGGCCACAACGGTGAGAGGCCCGCGTACCGCAAAAAAAAAAAAAAAAAAAAAAGTGAACATGATCAGTCAGTTGTTAAATGCCACTAAGAGATTAAGTTAGATGAAGACTGACTGAACGCCATTGGATTTGCAAGTATGGACATCATTGATGACTTTGATGAAAGGGGTTTCAGTGAAATGGTAGAGTTGAAAACTTGACTGAAGTCAGTTGAGCGGGGAATGGGAAGATTGGAAGTAGGGAGAACCAATGGACAATCCTTGAGAGTAGGAGTGAGGAGAGATTGGAAAGAGTTGTAATGAAGTGGATGAAGTGGAGTGGTAGCTGCAGTTGACGATGGATCAAAAGAAGGCTTGTTTTCAGATGGGTAATATTACAAAATATTTGTGTGCTGGTGGGAATCATGATGTGGGAGAGGAAGGGACATTACAGAAACAAAGCAGGTAAAAAGGTAAAAGGGGGATGAGACAATGAATAGTATGGTCTCTGATGTGAACAATGACATCAGTTGTGTCCTGCATAAACAGAATAATACAGATGTTACAGACCTGCTGTTAAGAGTATCAGGTCATGTAGACTGTGGAAAAGCCCTTGGTCAACGGAAAACTACTTATATTTAGTAGTTATAAAACTAATACATTTAATTGAGTCATGTTTATTGGTCAGATCAGTCATGTTTATTGATCAGATCAGTCATGTTTATTGATCAGATTGATGAGATATCCATTGGCATACAGATCAGCAACAAATATTGGACCATCTTTGATGTACCAGGTACTGATTCAGACACTGGGGTTACAGTGATGAAAAAAAGACAAAGTCACTGCCCATAACGATCTTCCATTCTACCAAAGGGAGATGATGGATAGACATATGAATAAATAAATATGATATTTTCTGGTGACACTTGTTAAGAATAGGGAAATGTAATAAGGAGACACTGACCTCAGTCCTTTGAGGTTGAATTTATTAAATAGGGAGCCCATGTGCTCTAGAAACACCAAAAGTGTTCTGATCATGGTGAGAGTAATTATCTGTAATTCTCACAAACTTGTGAGACAGGTGAATCAAGACAGAATTAATTCCCACTTTTCAGATGAGGAAGTGCCATTTCAGGAATTAGGCGCAAGTTGTAAAAGGAAGATTCAAATACAGATATTTTGGCTTCAAACTTATTTCTCTCTTTATGATAGCAGGAAAATGTATGTATATAAATTAAAAATGTTTTTTATCCACTTTAAAGATCATTGTGTACATTAAAAACAAACAATTATAAACATACAGGAATTAAGATCTTTCTGTTTTCAATAAGATCTAGAAAATTTGTACTTCTTAAGAAAAATGTAAAACTATATTCTTGATCAATCTTCTGTAATGACACTCTTTTAGGTTGTGTGAAATTTATTTTTTATGACATGTTTTAAATGATTTCATTTTACTACCTTTATTCTTTATTATGTATCTTAAACATTAATATTTGCCAAGGGAAAAGTCATTTATAATGTCTTTTTTTTCCCCCAGACTACAGAGAGAGATTTTCCTAAATGGAGAGATAAATATTTTAAACTAATACCCTCTAAAATTTCACTTTGGAAACATGAAACCATTTGGGGAATATAAATGTGCTGTACAAGCCTGCTGGCTAAGAAACTCTAAAGCCACAGATTCCTTGTTAACTAAATGCTAAAGCAATGGATAAAAAAAGTATGATTGCTTTAATACCTTCTTTTTCCTTGTACTTAAACTAGACAACAATTTGGATCTGAAAGACAATTTTATCTTTTAAGCTCCTGAAAATTTTGAGTCATTTTTATTTGTGCTGCTAATTCGATGCAATCGAATTTTGAAATTTATTTCCCAAACCTTCTGATTGTGGTAAAGTTAAATAAAGCCTTAACTATTAAAAATGTAATGTTTCTAAACAGGACTCTGTGTAGTATTCTAGGCTGCCTTTCTCATCCCCGTTTTGTAGATGTAAGCTCTGGATTTTTAAATGCTTTGTCAGATGTTAAAATGTACGGTGTTTATGATGATGTTGGAGAGTAATATAGTAATTTTATGAATATGAAGCAACTGAGAATCAAATGGCTTAATATTGACTTTTTCCAGACTTCTGGTAATCTTATGCATCAACTTTGGGGAAGTCAGGTATCACAGGGAGTGTCTAAAATCTTTGTCTGAAAGTCTTTTCATTCTTAACTGTCAGAGAATATAAAAAATCAGCTGTGGTATTTTCAGAACTATCCAATTTCAAATGCCCTTTTATTCAGTGCTTTTATGACCAGTTGCTTGACAACATATAGATATGGTTACTTCAAATCAATGTTCCTGTACTATTGGTTTTGGCCTATTTTTCTGGACATATGCTGATACGTAGTAGTTCTCAACCTAGTGCCAGATTTTAAACTGGCTTTATTCTTCTGCATTTTCACAAATATTAGAGATCTTTGAAACAAAAAAAATTCCTGCTACATACTCTTTGAAATGTATTTTGAGACAAGTTTTAGTCCCTAGAGGTGTAATGTGTTGGGTTTGTTAGACATTAAACATGCCATATACAAACTTAAGCTTTTAAAAAAATCTTCTCTATTCCTCTATTGACTTGAACATTTGAGAGTGTATGTTTGTTATTAACAAGCTAAAGTTTTTAAAATATAGGCATTCTAAAATAGATCATTTAAAATATAATTAATAATTATAATATAATTTCAAATTTATTTCAATAGTAACTATGACCTTTAACCTCCTCTTTTGGCTTTTATATCCATTTTGTTACCTTAGGCAGTGTTAGGTATATATATATATATATATATCCCCCCCAACACACAGATTTTTGTTTCTCTGCATTTATAAATTTCTATAGGATATTTTATAGACATAGATAAGAACATACATTTATAGTATAGTCACATAATATGTCTAATATTTGAAGCACATTGGAGAAAGATACTCATAAACATTTTTTCATTATATTTTGTTTATTATGTCATCTTAATCATCATTATAAGAGGGAATAGATTAATAATACAATAGATCAAGAATACAAGAAAAATGTAAGATTAACTCTACACAAAAATTTATGCAAATAATGGAATATAAAATAACCACTGACTAGATCTTCTCGGTTTAGCAAATACTTTAAAGCCAAATGTTTAGACTCTTAGCTTAGCAGAGAGAGAGTGACTTAGAAGACAGTTCCAAGTTAAAGCAGTTGTATGTTTGAACTAAAAACAATGTGCATGGGGGTCCTAAGCCATTCTAAGGGATTATTTTTTTCCTTTTAAGAAAAACACCACCTTGTGGATCACCAAGTCCAGATTTGTACAAAGAAAAACTAGTTCAGGGCTGAGACTGAGAGCTGATACATTTCAAGGAGGACCGGCCGGCTGCACTTGTGAGCGGTGACAGATCTCTGTGAAATATAATCCTGATTAAAAATGCATGTGTGAAACCTCTTCGAATAAAGCACTGTGTCCAACAGCGTTTTTTGAGCTCCTGCATGTAAGATGGGAAGACTAATGTAGCTCCTCTTGTACTATTTACCCCATCATTTGCTGGCTGCTTTACATTTCTGAAATCATCTCTATCTATGACTTTGAACTAGGTAGAGTTGTATTTTTCTGTAAAAAAAAAAAAAGTCA
This sequence comes from Phocoena sinus, assembly GCF_008692025.1. Classification (NCBI taxonomy): domain Eukaryota; kingdom Metazoa; phylum Chordata; class Mammalia; order Artiodactyla; family Phocoenidae; genus Phocoena; species Phocoena sinus. The sequence continues at coordinate 29,373,153 of NC_045767.1, read as the reverse complement.
TTGATGCTAATGAATTATTCAGAAATTCAACACACACACACACACACACACAGCCTTTTTATAAACATAGCCAAATCAAAGTAATGTGCTAAGTGATGGAAAGTAGTGATTTAGATGAACATCAATGACTGTGATATTTAAGACTTTTACTACTGCTAAGTCATGTAGAATAAAAAGAGGCATATGTATGCAACTACTTCACACAGATTAGCAACTCCATTGTTGCAAGCCTATTACTCTTGCATCACCAAAACTTTAATCAACTATTAAACAATTTTGAGCGTGTACATAAACCAGTTTTCTTCATTTGGGGTCCAGATTTCCAGATTTGAGGGAATTCAGGTATAAAGCTCTAGAGGTTTCTAAAATAGAGTTGAGGTACATCTGTCTAGCAAGAAATAAAAGCAACTAATGCAGCTATGGAGGTGCCTGGTAAAATCTGAGCCAACCAAGTTGCCTTTGTGCCCATGTGTTTGTTACAACCCTGTGTGATTTTGGTCCTATGATTATGGCTTAGAATGCCTAATTATGGCCATGTCTTTTGTTGGGATCAAAAAGGGGGGCACAAACCATGCAAATATTCACTTCTTTAAAACCTTAGGAAATGAAGAATTGGGGACAGCAATCTATAAAATGACCCTGTGAAGTAGCACAAAGTGTGATCCATGTTTGTCTGCAATCACATGGCCCTAGTTACTTGTGTAATTGTGATACACACAGACAGACATGTACACAGATGCACACACACACACAAAAAATATATATATATTATATATATATGAAACAAATAAATCAGAAACAAATATTTATTGAGCTTCTTCAATGGGCTCTAATGGCTTTATAATAGCTACAGCTTTCTAGATTCCCCCGAATATTTATTTTTAATGGCTATTTTAACAGATAGAGTGTTTTTTTTTTTTTCAGATAGAGTGTTTTATTTGATGTTCTTTATAAAAAAAGATCACCTGAAATTTTCTGCATGATAATAACTTCCAAATGAGAACATTTTAATGTAACTTCTCCAAATAAAGTGTAACTTTCTACGTCTGTATTTTGTAAAATGTGTGTAGAGGTTGTGACCGCATGAGTGTCTTTGTCCTGCCTCCTCTTGAAAGGCCTCAGTCTTAGTATACTGTGGGTCGTGACAGTCCTTCACAGGAAAAAAGGAAACTCAACTCACAAATGCAGTGCCTTTCACATACTGGGACTTTCTTCTCAACGATGCAAGCATCAAAATATTCAAGATTTTAAGAGTTCTGATTTTATACAACCAAGTGAACAGGTGAGAGGAATGTACTTGCCTTCACATCGGCCTCAGAGCTGAAAATATTATTAAGTACACAGTTATCTTCTCTCTTTTACTTATGCAACAAACACGATTTGATTACTTATTGGTAACACAACTGCATTTGCAGATACTTAATTTTAATTGGAATATTAAAATAAGTATTGTTTGAGGGATCAGTAACAGCGCTTACTTGCCTTAAGTTTGAGATTTAAATGTATGATTTCTTAAATTTTACGTCTTTCCCAAATATTTGTCTGTATTTTCAATAATGTCTATTCCTTATGAGACTAATCCTATAAAAATACTTCTTTAAAATGCATATGTTTAATTATGTATATTATTATGTGTTTATTATAGATAGTGATTATGTTAAAATAAATATAATAACTTTTTGAGGCGTATGTTCATGTCAACGTATACAACATGAAATACTGGATGAAATTCTACAACAAGATATGTTGCAAACAAACCAATGAATAAAAATTACTGTCACTGAGAACAACAACAACAAATAGCTCTCTAAAACCTTTAAGACCTTGAATATTTTTCCTAATCCCCTGGTGCCTTTTAACAAGTGAAACTATGTTTTTTTATAAAATTGTCAATGGCTTTTCTTTAGATTTATTGGGGTCCCTACTTAAATGGAATATCTGTCGTTTGTGTTTCAACAATATACAAATCTGTCTCATGTATTATTTTCCTGGTACACATGCACACACATGAAAACGCTTACAGAGAAGTTCATCAGAGTGAAAGCCTAATCACCTCCGTGTAAAAAGTGATCCTCTACGTCTGGTGCAGATATAAAATGAGTAAAGCATACAAGCATTTTTTTCTTCACTGGTATCCTCTTAGTAATGAATGCTTCGATATTAGAAGTGAAATGTAATTCATCCTTATCATTCAGTATATTTTACTTTATTTGCAATTAATTCTCTTGCTATATTACATCTATGTTAATACATGTTTTCTTAGAAATTCTAAGGAGAGTACGGCCTCTAATTTATTTCCCATCTTGCCATTGATTTAAGCAGGATTTAATACCAGTGATCTCCTTTCTTAGTTACAAATATACACACTGAGTGTTCTGAGATTTATGTATGAACCTAGAATTCAGAAATGTGTTTTTATTACTCCTTTTGAGTTAAAATTAATTACCAATTATTAATTTAAAAATTCACAATGAGAATTAGTAGTCTCAGGTTGCTATTTAATTAATTCCTGTTATTCTCAAGCTTTAAGTTGCTATTGATATTAATATCAATGTTTTTGAGCAACCATTTCTAGTATCAAAAGGTTATCTAATATTCCTAGTTGGTCTGAAATTACTGTGTGTGCATAGGTATGTGAATAATTTTTAAATTTCCTCTCTGATTCAGAGAAATTAAAGAAAAAAATTATAGTCTAAATGTTGATAAAAATATTTGTTTTTCAGGATGTCAATTCCAGAGTTCTATAGACAATTACAATAATTTTTATACATATCAAATTGCAGTGGCTTTTAATTACAGTTTCAAAAGTAAAAATTATTAGGATAAAAATCACTCAATGGAGTCACTGATAAGAATCGTCACTAAATGCTATTATATGTCTGAGATTTCAAATCTCAATTTCCATTCCCTTGAAAAAGATAATCTGTAAAACGAATGGGTTTAGGAAACAAAAACCCCATAACTTTTTTTATTTTTTACATCTTTATTGGAGTAAAATTGCTTTACAATGGTATGCCAGGTTCTGCTTCACAACAAAGTGAATCAGTTATACATATACACATGTTCCCCTATCTCTTCCCCATAACTTTTAAACCAATTCTAGCTCGATAGAAACACAAATCTATCATAATGATAAAACAGCTACAGGGATGAAAGGGAGATAGAAGAAATAAAGATAAGAGGAAATGTTTCAAACATTGAACAAAGTTTTATTTCAGTGCTATACTCATATATGTTGAGCACTTCATTTTGAAGTGCAATTTAAAATAATGACTGTTGTGATAATTTGGGGGTGAAACCTCCCTCTCTGTTGCAGATCTGGTTGGAGAATGCATGATCTTCCCTAACAATAGTTTTTATACGATGTATGAAACTCCAGGACTTTCCAAGAAAGATTTTGAGGTTTCCTTTTAGAATCCTTATCCAATGATATTTTACTTATCATACAGTAGCATACAGTGTCTTCTGCAAATGGAATGTGAAATATTCAAGAAGCCCTACATGTAAGAATGTGAATGCTGACCCTTGTTTCTGAATGACCTGGTTGATATATGTTCCAGATAAGCAGCTGTGAGCCCTGAAAGGCTTTTAGTGATCATTAATTTGAATAACAAATTTAGAATCCCCCCAAAAATATGTTTCTTCTTAACATTAACACACAGGTACAGTGATGGTAACGCCCCTCCTGGCCCAGGGTCTTTAGTTAAATCATCAGTTTGTTAACTGCTGTTTGCAAGGTAAACCCTCGCTCTGGAATGAACTTCTTTAAAGCAAAATGAAATAAAATAAAGGTAAGTAAAAGTAAATAGATTTTCCTATTGCAAGTTATTACTTCAGGAATGAAGAAGATGGGTATTGATCGGCACCATGCTTTGCCATTACTGTCAGGTCCACGTAGATGCTGAGACACTTTATTCTAAGCAAACAGCCTTTTTCTCTTCTGACATGGGATTCCAGTGAGAATTGAAAAAAGTAAAAGGTTTGTAAAAACATTTTTCTGTCCTTCTTACAGGGACAATTTATGTTGAAGTAACGGTTTCTGAGATACTTGCACCTGTTATTGATTTATTTCTTCTTTGTCATGGACAGTCTCCTGTTTTATAATACAGCTACCCTTGTATACTGCTCTTAGGCAGTAATTTAGAAATAATTTTAGTGGCAACAATGTCCCGAGTGGCTCAAAATAGAGGAAGCACATGAATCAAAAACCTACACCTGTGTATACATTTTCTAGATGTTCTCTGGTACATAATGATCGTTGTGATATTTATTTTTAGCACTAATAAGGGCAGCTACCATGATGAGCTGTTGTCATAACGTTGCAAATGGAATTCTAAATCCATGAAGTCCCCATGGTTTCTGGTCAAATAACCCTTCCACATGACCTTGTGAATCCACAGAGTGGAAAACAGAAAAGAGTGTGAATAAAATAAACTTAAGGTAATCGAGGTATAATTTATTGTCATCAAAGATGGGCTAAGTCTCTTTTGATAAGAAAGCAAACCTTGAGTCAAAAATCCGGTAAATCTGAAGAAAAACTTTTGTTTAAATCACTGAGCAGCTCTGATATGCAACTATAAATTTGCACACCAGTACACGTATAAGCATCCACTTTATCTGTGTGCCCACCAATACAGTATACAATTGTTTCCTCCTAAAAAATCAATATGGCTGTGATTTCTCTATGGTTCATTCACTGTTTATGGATAGGGATTAATGTTTGACCTTCCCTTGCCTTCTTGACTTGAACCAATTACTTTAGAATAATTTTTCTGGTTTAACTTTTTATCACATCTTCTGACATTGTAGTGAATAATATTTGACAGCCATGAACATCTGCAAAAGTTATTGTTATCATAACTTGAGCTCAATGGAACTACCGTCACCAATGCTCTGAGGATCATATTGCACTACAGAGGAGGGACACACTTATGTTAAAAAAAATTGTTTGATTTCTTAGTAGGAATCTTTGTTTAGTTTGCTTTAACAAACCCAGATTGCTTAAAAAAAAAAAAAAAAAAAAGACACCTGGAAGTGGAAAGGACATTTGCATTCCATACAAGGAAAGCCTCACAGTATTCTTCACTTTAGAATTTTATGCATTATTGTCATGCATGAAACAGCTTTTAATCTTCTCTCTACATATATATTTTTCTTAAATGAACAAAACGAAAATCTTTGGAAACATTTAGCACTGCAAACCAGTTTATGCATCATAGGTTTGCAAGCCATTTATATATATGTCTAGCTGATTCACTTTGTCATAAAGCAGAAACTAACCAACCATTGTAAAGTAATTATACTCCAATAAAGATGTTTAAAAACTTTTTAAAAATAAATAAATAAAGTATTTCATTTTAGCACCCTGATTTCTTATTCAGTGTGCACGCAGGGAAACTTGTATACTGCATTATCCTCGAAGAAAGCAATAGAGGGAGAAAATGCAGTCATTTCTGTACATATAACAATATAAACCGCAAAGATTAAGGGAAATCATTTTGGGGAACACCACAGTTTTTCAACCAAAGGCACTTAAATAATTACCTTTTTAAGCAACTTTTATTGACTATGCAAAAGGATAAAAAGTAATCTTACTTGTTTTAAATGGTATAAAGCAGCCAAATGCCGTTAACAGAGTGTTACATTTCTTATTTCACTAAGATTGTTGAAGCTTACCAGAAAGAGATAAAAAATGTATAAATGCAGGAACACTGGCTAGTAATATCCCAAACCATTGTCAGTGGACTCCTACTTTCTCCTGCCAAAATATGTGGAAGCATGCATGGATTGTACTAGATTAGTAAGAGGGGCTCGTTTCCGTGGCATTAGCCAGGTATCTTAGCAACAAGACCATACCAGATTCTAGCAGTGCTCTGTGGTGGTGCATGTAATATCCTGGACATAATCTGTCTTTTAATTTTCTTTGGATTGTAGTGATATTACAGATACATGTGTTCAGTTATAGATCTTTATTTAATAAGAAGAATGCCTTAGCTGAAGATTTGTACTATGCCAGGAGTGGGCAACTCACAATAATGTTGCTGGCGGCGGTTTAGCCCAGGTACTGCCTTGTCTCACATTTCAGATTGACAGGAAAACTTACTCCCTTGATTAAGATGTGCCTCATCGTTCATATCTTTATGCTGTGGAGATGAGGATGCTGCTGGAATTCATAATACTAAGAACGTTATTTAATGTCAGATAGAATGCAAATTGCTCGTACAATTGAAATGTCATCTAAAACATGCCACCGTATGCAACACCACTTTATTATAAGTCACTGAGAGCAATATCTTAAATTTGGAATTGCACTAATCCTTCATCTGCTTTGTTTACCTTTCATCTATAATAGAGATGTCGAATTTCCTCCAAACTGGATTTGCATGTTTTAACCGCTTTGCTCACACAGCTCAAGATGTGTGGGAGAACTATATAGGGGTACTTCCTTTGATTTTCTTGTCTTTTTGTTGTTTGTTTAATGCAAATTAACAGCAAAAGATAGCTTTCAAATACAAGGCAAAATGCCATGTCAACGCTTTGGGGAAATAAGCTAAAGCTTATGGAAGAACATTTGATTATTTAAAGGACGAATTATAATACAAATAGCTGTCGGTTTATTGGTAATTGATTTTCTTGGCAATTTAGTTTCATGCAGTATTTTCTTGCATTTAATTGAAGCAATAATAATTTTGTAAGATTAGTTTTGTTCACCGTAAAATTACACATAAACTATTTAAGACTTTTGTCGTGCTTGCTTGGAAAAATTGTCCAGAACCATTGCTTTCCAAAATAAAGGTGTCCTGACAAAAAAATACTGTTTGTACATAAGAGTTCTTAAAATTGTTTTCTAAATATTCATCTAAGACAAGCTTATCTCTTATAGGTCAGCTTTCAGTACTAAAGAAGTCCCAGGACACTTCTTTACTTAGTATGTTGTAAAGTTTTCCATAAAAAATTACATTTTTACAGAGAGGAGAGTGATGTGAAGGAAAATGGGAAAAAAGAAGAGAGTTCTTAAAACCACACTCCTTGAGTCTATCCTCTCCCACTCAATATCCCCTTTCCCTGCCACAGCTTTTCTCAAAGAATTTCAGTTCTGAAGTGTGCTTAGTATCTTTGACGGGCAGCAATGGAGATTCTGTTTTGTTTCGTTTGATATTATATAGCATTTTTGTTTTTCATAACAGAGAACTGCTCAACAAACAGTAGTAGAACTTAAGAACGCTACCACAAAAAATTATTTCTTCATGGCCATTATTGATGTGAAACTTACATGAGAGTGCAAGGAGTCCCAAAGTTAAAACTCTCTGAGTTGGATATGTATCTCCATATCATTGGGTATAAGCATCTGTATGATACTTTTCCAACATTTATTTATATTTATGAAGATATGCTTTGACTCCTTCTAAAGTAGCCATGCATATGAATAATGCCATGGTGTTATGTCATTCACTCTGGTTTTTAAAGATGTCTAGAATCATCTAGAACAGCCTTTCAAAGGGATTTCTGAAGATTTCATGCCTTAGAATTACTTGGTATATTTCTGGAAAATTCAGATTCCTGGGTTTTTGTCCAGACTCACTGTATAAGCCTCTTTAAGGATTCAGAGATATCTGTAGCTTTTCTTTGGCACATTAGAGTTTGAGAACCATTGGTTTAAAATAATGAATGACAATCAAGAGAAAGCTTAATTTTCAAAATAGGGTTAGTTTTGGCAAACTAGACCATCAATATTTATATTTATATATATTTATATATGTAAATAACTTGAGATTTTCCTAAAAATAACTTTAAGCAAAGGGCTTGAAATTTTTTTAAACTAGTTAAAATTATGCAGTTTGTCATTACAGGCCATTTTGCCTAGGTCTTTTCAATGAATATATTAACTTGAGGTCCCATGATATCTTTTTAAATCATGTGGGAAGAGAACATACTTTTTTCATAGCTGGGAATTTTATTTGAATCTTTCTCTTAAAATATGAAAACTCAAAATGTGTTTTTGTAAATACATAATATCAAAATATGATTTGTTGCATTCCTTGATGTAAAAAAGGGGACTCAAATAAGAAATCAAGAACTAATGCCTTCTAATTTAATGGTAGAGTTTTTTTTTTCATTTCTCTTAATTTTCATTCTATCTTTGGTCTGAGTACTGGTTTTCTCTTAATTTTCATTCTACCTTTGGTCTGAATACTGGCTTTTTTTTTTTTTTGCGGTGCGCGGGCTTCTCACTGTTGTGGCCTCTCCCGTTGCGGAGCACAGGATCCGGACGCACAGTCTCAGCGGCCATGGCTCACGGGCCTAGCTGCTCTGCGGTATGTGGGATCTTCCCGGACCGGGCCATGAACCCGTGTCCCCTGCATCGGCAGGCGGACTCCCAACCACTGCGCCACCAGGGAAGCCCCTGAATACTGGCTTTGAAGTCAAGTTATGTTTTTTTTCCTCTTGGCATAATTCCTGGTGACCAGAAATGATCTTGCATTTACCAGCATCTTGGGTCCAGAAGCATCTCCGAGTTTTACGTAAACTAAATACAGAAATCAGCTTAGTAAGCTGTGAGGTACAATCTTCTCTTGAGTGTAAAATGACATCTGGTTAATGGCGAGATGTGTTATATAGCAGTGCTTAAGAGATAGTGGAACACAGAAAGGTGAATTAAAGAGCAGTTCAGAGTCCATGTGAATATGATGGGCTTCCAAGGCTTATGCTATAGGATTGATTCCGATGCAAACCATCAGCAAATGGTTTGTAATAGAGGTGCACAATTCCAGAGACTGACAACTTGGAAGCTGGTCTCAGGGCCAGAAATGTAGGAGCAATTATTCTGTGATACCCCTTTGTACCTCTTTGCATGTGGTGTATCAAAATATAATCAAATAAGGAAATGTTTCTACTACTCACCTCAGAATTATAAACATTACTTAGAGTGATGTATCTGACATATAACTTGGTAGTCTTTTTAGAATTGGAGCAATTACTATTTCATGACTACTCCCAAATATACATTTACAACCTTGACCTTTTTCTTACATAATTGTTGCGCCACTAGCTTCCTGTCATTAGATACTCTGCCATCATCTCAAATTCAGCCTTTCTAAAATCAAAACGAATGTTTTCCTCTGAACACAAGATTGTGTTCCTGATTTCTCAGTTTCTGTCGGCAGTGCCACCATTTCCCTTAATACTTGTATACAGAGCCTCTCAGTAATCTGTATTAGGTTCAGTGCCTATACTAAGATGTCTAGTCAGTTTTGCACATTTCTAGTCAGTTTTGTTGTCACTGTGAAGTAGTTTGTTTTGAAAATGGTCCATAGATGGGCTGAGAAACATTTTTATTCCATGACATCAAGCCAGATTTATCAACACCCAATAGAATGACACACTCTATCCTATCCACCTTTTCAGAGGCTGCCACAACTGGAGAGGGTCCTTTTATATACATCTTCTCCTACAAGCATACCTTGGAGATATTTCAGGCTTGGTTCCAGACCACCATAATAATGCAAATATTGCAATAAGGCAAGTTAAATAAATTTTTTCCCAGTGCATATAAAAGTTATGTTTACACTCTACTGGAGTCTATTAAGTGTATAATAGCATTATGTCTAAAAAAAAGCAATGTACATACCTTAGTTAAAAAAAACACTCTATTGCTAAAAACTGCTAACCATCATCTGAGCCTTCAGTGAATCTTAATCGTTTTGCTGGTGGAGGGTCTTGCCTCGATGTTGAGGGCTGCTGACTGATGAGTGTGGTGGTGGCTGAAGGGTGGGTGTCTGTGGCAATTTCTTAAAATAAGACAACAGTGACGTTTGCTGCATGATTGGCTCTTCCTTTCATGAGCAATTTCTCTGTGCCATGTAATGCTCTCTGATAGCATTTTACCCATGTAGAACTTCTTTCAAAATTGGAGTCAGCCCTTTCAAAACTTGTAGCTGCTTTACCAATTAAGTTTATAAAATATTCTAAATCCTTCGTCATTGTTTCACCAATCTTCATAGCGTTTTCACCAGAGTAGATTCCACCTCAAGAAACCATTTTCCATCCACAAGAAAAAGCTCCTCATTCATTATAGTTTTATCATGAGATTGCAGCACTTCAGTCACAGCTTCAGGCTCCACTTCTAATTCTAGTTCTCTTACAATTTCCACCACATCTTCAGTTACTTCCTCTGCTGAAGTCTTGAACCCCTAAAGTCACCCATGAAGCTTGGAATCAACTTCTTCCAAACTCCTGTTAATGCTGATATTTCGACGTCTTCCCATGAATCACAAATGTTCTTACTGGCATCTAGACTTGTGAATCCTTTCCGGAAGGCTTCCAATTGACTTTGCCCAGATCCATCAGAGGAATCACTATCTATGGCAGCTATAGTCTTATAAAATGTATTTCTTAAATAATAAGACTTGAAATTTAAAATTGTTCCTTGATCCATAGGCTGCAGAATGGATGTTGTCTTAGCAAGCGTGAAAACAACATGAATTTCATCGTGCATCTCCATCAGAGCTCTTGGGTGACCAGGTGAATTGTCAATGAGCAGTAATATTTTGAAAGAAATCTTCTTTTTCTGAGCAGTAGGTATCAACAGTGGGCTTAAAATATTCAGTAAACCATGATGTAGACAGATGTGCTGTCATCAGGCTTTGTTGTTCATTTTATAAAGCACGAGCATAATAGATTTAGCATAAATGGTAAGGACCCTAGGATTTTTGGAATGGTGAATGAGCATTGGCTTCAGCTTACAGTCACCAGCTGCATTAGCCCCAAACAAGAGAGTCAGCCTGTCCCTTGAAGATTTGAAGCCAGGCATTGACTTCTCCTCTCTAGTTATGAAAGTCCTAGATGGCATATTCTTCCGAGAGAAGGCTGTTGTGTCTACATTGAAAATCTGTAGTTTAGTGTGACCACTTTCATTAATTATCCTAGCTAGATATTCTGGATAACTTGCTGCATCTTCTACATCAGCACTTGCTACTACCCCTTGCACTTTTAGCTTTTTTCCATAAACCTCATGAACCAATCTTCACACTTTTCCTCTGTAACTTCATCACCTTTCTCAGCCTTCATAGGATTGAGGAGAGTTAGGGCCTTGCTTTGGATTAGGCTTTGGCTTAAAGGAATGTTGTACCTGGTTTGATCTTCTCTCCAGACCACTAACGCTTTCTCTATATCTTCAGTAAGGCTGTTTAGCTTTCTTACATTATTTGTGAATTCACTGGGGTAGCACTTATAATTTCCTTCAAGAACTTTTTCTCTGCATTCACACCTTGGCTGTTTGGGGCAAGAGGTCTAGCTTTTGGCCTGTCTTGGCTTTTGACATGTCTTCCTCACTAAGCGTAATCATTCTTAGCTTTTGATTTAAAGTGAGAGTTGTGTGACTCTTTCTTTCGACTGAACACTTAGTGGCCATCGTAGGTTTACTAATTAGCCAAATTTCAAAATTGTTGTGTCTCAGGAAATAGGGAGGCCCCAGAAGAGGGAGAGACACGGGGAACGGCTGGTCAATGGGGCCATCAGAACACACACATTTATCGATTAAGTTCGCTGTCTTACATGGATGTGGTTTGTGGCACCCCAAAACGATTACAATAGGAACATCAAGATCACTGATCTCAGCTCACCATAACAGATTAATAATAATGAAAAAGTCTGAAAAATGTCAAGGATTACCCAAATGTGGCACAGAGTTATGAAGTGAGCAACCAGTGTTGGAAAAATGGTGCCAAAAGACTTGCTTGACTCAGGGCTACCAGGAACCTTCATTTTGTAAAAAACACAATATCTGCGAAGTTTAGTAAATCAAAGCACAATAAAATCAGGTATCTGCAGAGTAGGAAGTATGTCTGTATCTGCAGAGTAATTCAGTCCTTTCTAGCTTATTATCCCTCCCTTATGTAAGGGTAGAGGGAAGAGTTAGAGAAAATTAGAAAGTTAGACTCCTGATACTGAGGAATTCATTCTAGTCCTTCTAGAGAAGTGAGAAATCGCCAAAACCAGCTCCTGAAAATTACCAGTGAATCTTGAGTACTTACTCCTACATGCCTTGGACTTTGCCAAGGGTTTGACATGATTTATGTCTTTCAATCCTCATCACAACCCTGTGGAGACTGTTGTTACCCCATTTTGAGGATGAAGAAATAGATTTTGATGAAGTTAAATGACTTTCATAAAAGTCAGTCAGCTATTAATAATCATGATAATAATAATACAATGATAAAGCAAACTCTTGAGTAGCACTTACTTGTGAGCCTGGTACTAAGTGCTTAATGTATATCGGTATATTTAAACCGCAAACAATCCTATGAGGTAGGTACTGCAATTATTGTCATTTTTTAAAGGTAACTAAATCAAGGCCCAGAAGTATTAAGTTACTTTCCCAAGTCACACATCTAGTAAGTGATAGAACTGGGCTTTATAACCAGGCATGCTGGCCTCAGAATCTGTGCTCTTGACTACTAAGCTATGCTAATACAGTATAGACCCAAGGTTTGAATCCTGGCCTCCAAAATCTGACTTTTTACCATCAATGTCTAAGTGTCACCTTTGAAGTGTAGCTATTGATATAAATCATAGTTTTACCTTTTTACATATGAATTTAGATACTGGGTGTATTCCATTGATATAAGTATTTTTTTCAACAGCAGAGGACTGTAGTTAAAGCAATGGAAAATAGGAACAAAAATATTTGAGTAAATAAGCAATCTGAGATGTTCATCTCCCTATAATTTTGAACTTTCATGTGAACCTGACTTGAATGTGTCTGTAGATTAGTAAATTAAGTGAACTGTGGAAAATTACACTGTTGGCATCTTTCTGTGGTTATGCTGCTTGACAAGTAAGTTATCTCAAAGAAAAGCAGTCCTGTCAAAGCGTATAGTATGGAGTGAATTAATGTCTATTTACTATTAGTGGGCAATAATGAATATTCTGCTGATCTTTAGAAATCACTTGTATCTTATTCCAGTCAGCACTCAGCCAAACACCACAGACTTCCTTCATAATTTGACCTTATCTTTTAATCTGAAATTAATTATGCATTTATAGTTATTGGTCTACTATGTGGTTTTTTGCCTTTAGTAGCTATGCAAACAATAGCTTGAGACTAGTAGACACTTTAATCTTACTATTATTATCATTATTGAATGGTAAAAAAAAATATGTCACTACTTTTATGATGTCATTTTAAACTTGCATAAGCTTAGACCACTTATTGAAAAATCCTGAGTAATTTTAAATTGATGTTGACATTGAAAAGGATTGCCTGTAATGATACTGTCTTGTAGCTGTAAGTAGTGGTCTGTAGTAAGTCTAGTAATAATTATGGTTACATCTTGATCACTTGCCTTTTCCTGTTTATTAACCTTGTAAAGAAACATATTGTTAGAGTCATCTTTAATTCAAATGAAAAATTAATATCCTTTCCCTTCCATTTCAGACCTTAAAACAAGGATGGAGATTGCAATTCAAATGCTTAAACTTTTTTTCCTGGAGGGATTCCCACATGGAAAACTGAAGCAACGCTACTAAAACCTCAGTACCTTGATCACCCATCAGCTTTAGTATCTTCTGTCACTGTCTCTTCAGGAAGGAGCCTCAACACGCACGACCAGTGTTATCCTGGGGCTGCTGGAACCAGCTAGGGGCTGAGCTGTCAAGACCAGTCCATTTGAAAAGAAAATAACTAAAGACAAAAACTCACTAGCTAACCCGAATTGCTGATCCCTGGAGGGTACTCTAAGGAAAGTTGGAAAAGATTATATAAAATAGCTCTCATATGTTAGGGAGAAAAAATTACTTATTGCCTCTAAACAAGAAGATTGTAAACAAAGTCTCCCATTTTTGCAAAAAAGCAAGATCAGCTGCCTAAGATGCTGCCCTCAAACGTAGCTTTCATGAAGTGCCATCGCGTTTAGATTCATCCACTTTGCTAAGAGAGAAGGGGAAAAATGGGAGAGATTTGCCTCTTAATTCTGAGCTCCCTTCTGTGTTGGGCAGAGCCAGGAGCCTAAATAGGTAGGATCTTTTATCCAAAACCCACACGTTTGCTTTTTCATCCTAAACCTAAAATAAAACAGTTGGGCAGTCCTATAATCAAAGAAACAGTCACGTGTTTGGTAAAGATTTGATGCCAGAAATGTGACCAAATTGGTATTTATTTACTGTCTGTCTTTCCTTATGATTAAGAATATCCATTCTATGCATAAAGTTAATTTGTGTTATTCATACTTGACTTTTTTTAAACCTGGAAATAAACTACTATGGTTTACAGTTATAATAGCCAATTCTATTATTAGTTGTAACTATGTTACAATTTGATGCTTTGGATCTGTAAATGTTACAGGTAAGAGTAAGAAAATTTACAGTATATGCAATATCTATGTGGTAATTATGTATATTTTTATTTACATTTTTTAAAAGTTGCTAAATAAGCATGATGATTGAAGTTTCTGTTTCATTCTTTTAAATCCTACTTAGCCCAAGTGCATGTGTTTTTATTTTGTTTTGTTTTGTTTTGTTTTTTGCAGTACGCGGGCCTCTCACTGTTGTGGCCTCTCTCATCGCTGAGCACAGGCTCCGGACACGCAGGCTCAGCGGCCATGGCTCACGGGCCCAGCCACTCCGCGGGATGTGGGATCTTCCCGGACCGGGGCATGAACCCGTGTCCCCTGCATCAGCAGGCGGACTCTCTACCACTGCGCCACCAGGGAAGCCCTACATGTGTTTCTTGTCATGCCCTTTCCTGATCACACAGTCCATAGAGACGTCCTCTTGGTAATCAACTCAAGGAACAGTGGTTTCCAAACTTGTTGCTACATAGGAAATTAGTCTCCATCCCTTTGGACCTTATGTTTCAAGATTTTATTTATTTTATTTACCAAACATGTCTTTGCTTAATAATTTGTTTCTTCACATTCTATTTACAGGTGGACAGCAGTAGACAACAGTGGCATGGATCTGCTAAATTTGAGGAGAGACACCAGGCCTGGCATTTTGTCTGAGTGGATGTGGGCGATGTGGTGCAGGTGCATGCAGGATGCCGAGGCTGCAGTCCTGGGACTCCTTGAGCGGAACAGAGTGGTGTGGATTAAAGGACCTGGACAGAGGCAGAGATCTGATGGCTGGAAATGTGTGATTGCCAGAATGCTGTGCTAAGCCAGAAGGGGGTCAGGAGTTGGGTCATCTAATGTTGACATAGGATCTGATCGTGAGTGAGAGGCCAACAGCCCAAGAATAAGAAAACAGAGAAAAATGTAGGGCAATCACATACAAACAATATATTCCCTATACTTCAACCATGGTTCCGTTCAGCAGGAGATCTACAGCTGCCCTCTCTCCCTGCCTTACACCTGGAGCGGGATTCCTCCTTGGGTCTTGAAACGATCCAATATACTCCTGAAATAATTGCAGCTAGATGTTTTGTCTCTGGTAAATGAACATTAGCTTTTTAAAATATTAACAATATTGAACATTTCTAAGGAATTGCTGTGCTGCCTCTCCCTGTAGAAAGACCATACTTTCCAGCCCCCATTTCCCTTGGCCAAAGAAAATGTAAGTGGAAATTATGTGATATTTCTAAACAAAGACTTTAAGAATTCTGGTGTGGTTCCTCCGTGCTCTCTTTTCCATTTGCCCTAACAGAAATCCCTTCAGGTAGGGAACAAAGAAATGTAGAAGATATATCATTCTTGAGCCCAAATGGACATGTAATGTGAGTGAAAAATAACCTTCGTTTTGTAAGCCACTGGGACTTTTTAGTTTTTTTTTTTATTATCACAACATTATTTAACCTGAGTTGACTGATATAGACTGTCATTGACATGATCGTCTGTACCAAAGTTCAAAAATATTTGTATGCCCTTTGATATTTCTTATAGTACTATTTTAAAACCTTATTTACCTCAATTGTATGTCCGTTAGAATAACCTCAGTGTCTTTTGTTTGTTTGATCCACCATATAAACCTCATGCCTCCAAAATAAAATATTTAAAAATATGTCACAATGAATCAATGAATAAATACTTAACATATGTTTCACTATAGTAACTATGAGGGAGACAAACATGTCAAAGAAATTGAAATTAAGATAAATATTTCCATTTGGAGAAGTCTATTTTAATTTTCAGTTGATTCAGTTTTTCTGGTAGTAAATCAAATGATTCTTCTTTTTCTTATTGTGGCATCTGAAAGTACAGTGTGTAGTAATAAACACTTCATGACTACATTGTCAAAATTATATTGTAAAAATAAAGTACCACACATTTAACTGGCACTACTGAAAACTATATTATGTATGTATTATATGGCAATTACAGCACACATTTTCATGAAAGAAAGAAAAGTCAAGAAGAGGAGGAAGATTTCCCAATCTTCTTTGGAATTTTTTTTTTTTTTTTTTGCTGGTGACCTTGGGATATTTACCACAATTCTGATTTGGACTCTCTTTATTTTTTTTTTTTTGCAGTACGCGGACCTTTCACTGCTGTGGCTTCTCCCGTTGCAGAGCACAGGCTCAGCGGCCATGGCTCATGGGCCCAGCCGCTCCGTGGCATGTGGGATCTTCCCGGACCGGGACACGAACCCGTGTCCCCTGCATTGGCAGGCGGACTCTCAACCATTGTGCCACCAGGGAAGCCCCAGGACTCTCATTTTTGATGTTAGAAAATTAGGTTTTTATCATGTATTGGCTGATAGACTGAAAGGGGTTATAATCATAGCCAATTAAATTATGATTGAGAATGCTAATTCATTTATTTACAGAAGAAGAGAATAGTGATTTCCAGGGTCCTAACTGCTTGTAATACCCTTATTTAGGGCAAATCAGGGACTTGAAAGTACCTAGACTTTGAACTAGTTGTTTGAAGTTTGCTTGGTGAGAAGTACATAATCACATGGCCAATTTATCCAGGCCTCAGTTGCAAGTGATGAAATCTTTTTGCCCTTTTTCAGAGAATAGTTATCTAGTGCTAGAATGTGTTTCTAGAATTCAGTACGAGTCTTCTCTTTTCCACCACATTGATATCCAAAATTCATGTTCTAAGTAGACTACTTTCTCCTGTTTATATGTGCATAAATCTTGGTGATTTCAATGCGGGCAAATCCTTCCACTAGCCTGACTCCCCAGGTTCTTGACCTCCTCATGCCTCAGAAGTTTGCCTTCCACTCCACCTGAGTCACTCTAGCCACATCTTAGACCTTGACATTTCAATTTTTTTTTTTTTTTTTTTTTTTTTTTGGTACGTGGGCCTCTCGCTGTTGTGGCGTCTCCCTGTTGTGGCCTCTCCCGTTGCGGAGCACAGGCTCCGGACGCACAGGCTCAACGGCCATGGCTCACGGGCCCAGTCGCTCCGTGGCATGTGGGATCTTCCCTGACCGGGGCACGAACCCGTGTCCCCTGCATCGGCAGGCGGACTCTCAACCACTGCGCTACTAGGGAAGCCCTTGACATTTCAATTTTAATTTCAATTTCAAGCACTCCGATCTCAGGTCACTCCCTGCTTTCTCCTCTTATCCCAACACCATCCCATTCTCTCTTTCTTTCTCCCTCTCTGTAGTGTCCTTATTCCAAAATTCCTTTCTTTCTAATTCTCCACTTTTTCACTGTCC
Source organism: Phocoena sinus (assembly GCF_008692025.1). Classification (NCBI taxonomy): domain Eukaryota; kingdom Metazoa; phylum Chordata; class Mammalia; order Artiodactyla; family Phocoenidae; genus Phocoena; species Phocoena sinus. Next base: position 29,355,549 of record NC_045767.1, on the reverse strand, counting down.
ATCCCACTCCTCATATCCTCACTTGCCTCCTTAACCAGCTTAGAAGCTCTGCTCTATCATTTTTATTTTATTTTATTTTTTATTTTTATTGGAGTATAGTTGATTTACTATGTTGTATTAGTTTCTGCTGTACAGCAAGGTGAATCGGTTCTACGTATACATATATCCACTCTTTTTTTGAGTGGATATATATACATTACAGAGTATTGAAGAGATTTCCCTGTGCTACACAGTAGGTCCTTATTAGTTATCTATGTTGTATATACTAGTGTGTATATGTCAATCCCAATCTCCCAATTTATCCCCCTCTTTCCCCCCTGGTAACCATAAGTTTGTTTTTTATATCTGTGACTCAATTTTTGTGTTTTTTTTTAAAAATTAATTAATTAATTTTTTGCTGTGTTGGGTCTTCGCTTCTGTGCGAGGGCTTTCTCTAGTTGTGGCAAGTGGGGGCCACTCTTCATCGTGGTGCACGGGCCTCTCACCATTGCGGCCTCTCTTGTTGCAGAGCACAGGTTCCAGACGCGCAGGCTCAGTAGTTGTGGCTCACGGGCCTATTTGCTCCGCGGCATGTGGGATCTTCCTAGATGGGCTTGAACCCATGTCTCCTGCATTAGCAGGCAGACTCTCAATCACTGCACCACCAGGGAAGCCCTCAATTTCTGTTTTGTAGATAAGTTCATTTGTACCATTTTTTAGATTCCACATATAAGTTGTCATACTGAGTGAAGTAGGTTAGACAGAGAAAGACAAATATCATATGATATTGCTTATGTGTGCTCTATCATTATAATGACTCCCTTGCCTACCCCCTCAACTCATTGGCTCATCTCTCCTGCCCTTATACTGGCCTCGCAAAACCCAAAGCCTATAAAGATCAAGTCTTAACCCACCGTGCAGTTGCCCAAGCACCTGACTAGAGCTGAAGAAAGGCACGTATCAGTTTCCCGTGTCTCTCTTTAAGTTCATAACTACTATTCTCAAGTGTGCTCTTTGTCCTGCCTTATAAGCCTCCTTTATTTCCTTAGGAGCTGTACTCCTCTCCTACAGGATGATTTAACATCTTTTTATCTCCTCTCTAACCTCCCCCACTTCCTCTTCTGCTCTCCTTTTCTTCTTATTTCACTGAAAAGATGGAAACAATCAAAAAGCAACTTCTGTGTGCTTTAGCCGAAATCTACCTACCTGCACACATCTGGCCCTATACATTCTGCCTTCCTCTGAATTGCCTTTGCTCTATGTAAGGCTAGCCCCTCTTTTGCACATTGTTTTTCCCTTCTTGTTCTAAGGACATTGCTTCTGTAGTTGCCCTCCCCATCCTGAATCAAATTATCCCTCTCCACAGGAACATCCCCAATATGATACAAATATGCTACAATATCACACATCATAACAGATCTTCCTTTGATCCCAATATACTTCCAAACACCTCTGAAGTTCTGTGCTAACTTTTCTAGAAGATCTCCTGAAAGATTATGTATAATCTCCCTCTACTCCCTTTCCCATCCTCCCTTAAACACACTTTATTCTGGTTTCACCCCTATCACCTCAAGAACAGCTTTTGTCATGTCACCAAAGAGCTCCAGGCTGCAAAATCCAATGATCGCTTTTAAGTCCTTATTTCACTTAGTGTGGAGCAAGTTGTGACACAGATGATGACTCCCTACTTCTTGAAACACGCTTGACTTCTGGCATACCAGTCTCTTTTGGTCATCTTTCCACCTCACTAGATGCTTCCTCTCGGCTTGTTACTCTTCATCTTCACATCCCAACACTGGGGTGCTTCAGGGCCCCGTCTATGGACCTTTCCTATTATCTCTAGATACTCAGTCTTTCTTTGGTGAGCTCATCCAGTGCCTTAGCTTTAAATGTCATTTATTCACTATTACTAGAATCATCTCCCTGGAATTTCACTCTGATATCTCACTACTTATTCAATATAACCAATTGGATATCTGATATGAACTTCGCATCTAATGTGGGCAATCCAAATTACATATTTCTCCCCAAATTCCACTGGCAAGACTTGTTCCTTCTGCAGTACTCTCCCTTTCAGTAAACTAGAATTCCATTCACCTAGTTGCTTGGATCAAAAAATTTTGACCCTTTCTTGATGTCTCCTTTATTTTTTCTCACATCCCACATCTAACACAATTCTGTTGATTTCACCTTTAAGTTTTGTTTAGAATCTGACCACTTCTCTCTAGCTCCACTTCTGCGGTATCATCATCTCCTACCTGGATGCTTTCAGCTGTTCCTTGTTTCTACTTTCATGTCTCTATAGTCTATTTGCTACTGATGCTAGAAATATCCTATTGAATGCAGGTCATTGGTGATGTCCCCATTGCTCAAAAAACCCAGTGTTTTTACATGTCTATATTTTCTTTGAGAATTTCCTGCTTTTTCTGTCTCTAGTAATATTGTGCTAGAAATCCTGAATTGGCCCTCATACTTTGTGTTTTTTCTTTCATATTTAGTATCTCTGTGCTTTTCTCTATAATCTTGGATATATCCTTGTCTTTTAATTGGAAATATTAATTTTAGAGACCATATTTTCACTCCTCATGAGCTTTCTCTATAATTGTGTAGTTCTTTTTGTATAGCATCCTATTCTTGTTTTGTGGGTGTAATGTTTTCTTGAACTTCCATGAGTGTGTTAATTATAATTCTTTAAAAGTTCTCTTCTATTCTTGAATTACTTGTTCAAGATTTTTTTCTGTTAATTTATTTAGCTCTTTCTCTTCCATCTTTTTCTTATTTGTCTGAAAACCCTTGGTTGTCTGTTTATATCTTAAAAAGAAGTATTGGTAAGTTAGCAAACATTTCCTGTGCTAATAGGTAAACAGCTTGATATGTGGCTATAGATTATTGACTGGCAGACTTAGTTTTAAGTTTAGTGAACAGAGAACAGCTATCAGGCCTCAGGTCTCTCAAAAGGCAAAACAAAGAAGGCTTTATTCTTGGCAGTAACTTTCACACTAGAAACCTCGACTTAACCCAAGAGGTTCATTCGAACTTGTCAGAGAAGAATCCCCAGGGAATATCATGTAGAGTATACAGACTCTGAATTTTCAAATTCTGCCAACTGGAGGTACAGATTGGTGAATTTTTCCATGTACAAATCTTCATTTAATATCCCCATTTTTATCCTCCTCATTGTTTCTTCTTGACCTAACTTCTGGGGTTCCCAGTGGTAGATGGCTCCCACCTCCTTTTCATTACAATTCTTCACAGCAGGTCTTGGGCTCAAACTTTCTCATAATAGTTTCAGGACTCCCCTGGTGGTGCAGTGGTTGAGAGTCCACCTGCCGATGCAGGGGACACAGGCTCGTGCCCCGGTCCGGGAAGGTCCGACATGCCGCGGAGCGGCTGGGCCCATGAGCCATGGACGCTGAGCCTGCGCGTCCGGAGCCTGTGCTCCGCAACAGGAGAGGCCACAACAGTGAGAGGCCCACCTAATGCAAAAAAAAAAAAAAAAAAAAGAATAGTTTCAGCCATCCATTAGCTTTCATAACTCTTTGACTTTCAGAAATGAATGAACATTTCTTGTCCACTGGTGACTCAATTTTCCCACCTTCAAATTATGAGATTTTTATTTGTATTTTTTACAGTTCTACAACATACAATGCATAGCTTGGTTTGTAACATGGAAGACATAGTTCTATCTGTTCATATGTTGCAAAGTTTGTCACTATTATAACTACTGAGACCATCATTTTTTTTTTTTTTGGAGTTTTCCATGTTGGTGAACATGATTTGATTCTCTTGGATCTATACCAGTTACAAGAATAATGTCCCTTGTGTCTAATGGAAATTCATTTTCATGAAGAAAATAGTATTTACTCTAATCAGTATTAAAATCCATATGAAGATGAAATTGGATGGGCAGGATTTCAGTTCAACAGTATTTGGTAAAAGTGTTCTTTCTCTATGGAACATAGCAAAATGTGTCAAGTAAATAAAAGGTCTTGTTTTCCTTTAGTGGCATCATGATGATTACTTGCTATGGGACATTTCCATTACTAACACGTTTGTTGCTTTTTGATTTGTTAAATGTATATGATTCAGCATCACTTTCTCTAATGCAAGATGACGAGAAAACCCTCAAACCACAATGGTTTCTGCTAGGATAGCATCTCAGAGTATTTGCATTTGTCAACCAAGTGTGGTATATTAAAGAAAAATGTAGGAAAGACTTTCCTCATAATAAAGTGTAAGTAACTCATAAATATTCTCAAAAAGAGCTACTGAAATTCAGTTTTCTATTGAAAAGTTTTTGTGAAGCTAAAGGAAATTTTCTTCATTTTTGTATTTTTTCCGTTTTATAACTTTAAAATTAACAGCATATTTTAATACTTCCTTTGAGGACATTATATGTAGTTATTTCACTACCAGTTTGAATTTACAACATATGTTCACTAACTACAAATTACTTCTCTAAATATCAATGATCAGCGTATTCTCAGTATCCAGAAAGGTAGATAAACCCAAATGAATTTGAATATTTTGGATACAGGTTAGCATTCTCTCACACTCTTTCAATATTATTTAGGGTCTTAGTCAAGACACTTAAATACCTTAATTTAAAGTTTCGTTAATGTTCATTGCACTCAGTCTGGGGTACTTCTTAGATTCCTCTCAGACTCCTGAGTGTTCCTTGCTGGGTGGTCAGTTCTCTGGGTGCTACAGAAGCCTTATTAACCTGGGCCCTCAAAAACTTGCCTCTCTGGGCTAATTTCTTCCTCATCTGGCCAGACATTCATGGGAGGTTTGAGAGCTGTAATCCTTTTGTCCTTTTGTTCTCTCAAATGTTATAGGTTAAGTGAAATGATTTTAAAACTCTGGTTTGTGTCTTCAATACCATGGTCTTATATAGACATTGATACAACAATGAGCTTCACTTTACCTCACATCACATAATATATGGTACATATTAGACTTTAATAAGAAAACAGTTACACTGAATGCAGTGTTATAATGTATATTCTTATGTTGTCACTTTTCCATGTTCATATATTAATGCATCCTTTTCGGAGGAAGAGAGAAAATATGCTTTTGTTTTTGCAGTACGCAGGCCTCTCACTGTTGTGGCCTCTCCTGTTGCGGAGCACAGGCTCCGGACGCGCAGGCTCAGCGGCCATGGCTCACGGGCCCAGCCGCTCCGCGGCATGTGGGATCCTCCCGGACAGGGGCACGAACCTGTGTCCCCTGCATCAGCAGGCAGACTCTCAACCACTGTGCCACCAGGGAAGCCCGAGAAAACATGTTTACTCTCTTTGGGAAGAAAAAAGCTTTGTTCTGATATTATGTTCTTAATTTGGGGAATTAAAATACCAAATGCTCTTTTGTTTATAAAAGGATGATGAGGGTAGATGGTAGTTTTGATTTTTGTTTAGTTCAATGCTATTTTGTGACATCATTAAAATATGGCAGCTTTATATTGGATGATGATCTCTTTCTTTTCCTTGAATTTGTCATTTGCAAACATGGCAAAGTGTGCCTATTCTGGTAGCCAAACTCCAAGTGACTTGTCCAGTGTTCTGAGTACTCTTTTCTTCCATTCAGTTTTCTCCCACATTTGCAGAGAGCAGACATGAAGCACTCCTCTATATTTCTTGAATACAGGTTTGGAGCCTAAGGTCTGTGCATCATAGCCGATGGCATTTAGTCACTCTAATTTCAGGTGGCTGGAAGATCTGGGAAGCATTTTGTACTGTAGGATTGGTTCAAAGGTTTTTATATACATATATAATCTCTCAGTTCCACTCATCATTTTTGCTGTCTTTCCTAGGCTGTCTTCTTACCCTTTCATTTCTCTTTTCTTTGAAGAGCTCTTAAATATCAGAAAAGCAATTCTCACTCATTTGTAGCTAGATTCCTGTCCCAGGTTTGATTTCTTTTCTAGTTTGAGTCACTCTTGGACTTCTAGGAGTCAAAGTACATTACTGTAAGTATAAAATCTTTACAACTAAAGTTTTCATTGCGAACAATTCTATTAATATAAAAGTGATTTTCTTACACTCAAACTTATCAAAATATACAGCTTACAAAAATCTACTCACCTCCACATTCAGTGGACAAGCTATTAGATCCAATGTCAGATCATTAGCTTGGACTTGGAACTATAGTTCAAAACCTCATTTGAGAACTCTTGTGCTAATAGACCCATTCTGAAGTCTTTGCATATAAGATGCTGGGCTTGAACTGTGTCTTCTGCTTTCTTATCAGTCCAAATTCTCAAGTAGTTGAGCTGCTGCATTTTGCACCAGTTGTGGAAGCTTCTGGGTGGATGGCCAAAAAAGACGTAGGCAGGGCTTCCCTGGTGGCGCAATGGTTGAGAATCTGCCTGCCAATGCAGGGGACACGGGTTCGAGCCCTGGTATGGGAAGATCCCACATGCCGCGGAGCAACTAGGCCCGTGAGCCACAACTACTGAGCCTGCGCATCTGGAGCCTGTGCTCCACAACGAGAGGCCGCGATAGTGAGAGGCCCGTGCACCGCGATGAAGAGTGGCCCCCGCTCACCGCAACTAGAGAAAGCCTTCGCACAGAAACGAAGACTCAACACAACCAAAAAAAAAAAAAAAAAAAAGACATAGGCAAAGCTCCCTGCAATAACTAGTCTGGATTGCCCAGAGGCATGGGAAACTGAAGCTAAGGTCTACAGAAATGAGACAAGGCCATAAAATGATTGTGAAACAAAGAAAGGATTTTTGGCCTCTTATGCCGCTCAAAAATCCAGTAGCATCTAGTGACTGAAGCACATACCCAGTCTGCAAACCCCAAAGGTAACAGTAAATCCATTCTTTCAGTTAGGGGGTCTGCATCCCTGTACCCTACTATTGCCTGCTCAGCTACTTTGACAGTTCCTCTCCTTGGAAACTGAAGAAGGTTTGTATTAGGTGTATCTAGTTAGTCTTCTGCAAAATGATCACAAAAAATGTTATTAACTTGTATACATTGTTTATCCACTTGATTTTTCTATTTAACATTAATTGTACAATAGACGAATTAAAATATAGTTCCTTCTGTGGGCCAACAATTACTACTCAGGCAAAAGAAGTGGATACTTCTTAAGAGTTTATTCTTAGACTTTAATAAATATGTCTTCTGTATTTTTTCATAGCAGTGATGCATTTCCCAGGGTTAATAATGCCAAAGGGGACCAGTATTAGGCTTGCCGGTGTGATGCTGCTATCTATTTAGCTATCATTTCTTTCTTTTAAAGAAGATCTGTTATATTAAGTAGCTGATAAAAGAGGCATGGCTTTATTTATATTTATTTTGCAGTACGCGGGCCTCTCACTGCTGCGGCCTCTCCCGTTGTGGAGCATAGGCTCCGGACGCGCAGGCTCAGTGGCCATGGCTCACGGGCCCAGCCGCTCCGCGGCATGTGGGATCTTCCCAGACCGGGGCACGAACCCGTGTCCCCTGCATCGGTAGGTGGACTCTCCACCAGGGAAGCCCATGGCTTTATTTTTTTAAAACCACAGAGGCATCAGCGACTCACCACGATGCCTCAGATATTAGCAATAAAAATAACACCTAGTTCATTACAGTCAACTCTGTCTTTTAAGTGAGATACAACCTTAAATATGAGAAAGGGATTTCAGCCTCTGTGAGACTAAATGCTCAATGTTTTCAGAGATTTAAAATATAAATGCCATTTGGTATCTGACATGTTTATTTAAAAAATGCAACAGATTTTAACAAATGAGTTCCTGGACTAGATGATCTCTAATAATGTTTCCAGGCCTTCAATTTTATGTGTTTATGTGGCATTACTAATATGGATTTTTATGTATCTCTGATGTAAAATTATCTTAAGACTATGACTGTTTTTAAAAGCATGTGATCGCCCCCAGAGAGGTTATATCAGTTTTTTAAATAAACTACCCAGCAACCAAAATTTACATTCTGTTGGTAAATTTGCCAGGAAGGTCATTTCACTTGTTTATACTATGTCATAATCCCTGTTTTTCCTCATTCACAGTGTATTACAAAATAGAGCTTAAAGTCATTTGTATGTGGTGCTGGAATCAGTGGATATTTCTGTGCAGGGCTAATACTTCTAACCTCTCTGCCAGACTTTGGAAATCAATGTTCATTTCACACTGCACCCCTGCCTCCCCAATACTGCTCAACAAATACCAGTGCCAAGAGAGATGACCCCTTTTAATTCCTTAATATAGGCCACAGTTCTCTTTGATTTATAGAAGACGGGTAGTCTATTTATAAAATATGTATCTGCAAGATGCAGTTTATGAGAAACTTGGCTTTTGGGACACATTAATTCTAACTGCAGATGCAACTTTCATGTTTTATAATATAACCCTGACAGCTGTAATTTCAGATTAAAGATTTTTCATTCACATTCCCATCCTGATTGCTCTGCACGGTCCTTATATTACCTTATTGTCAATAGCAAGTGTTCACTCTATTGGGAGTCATTTAATAACCAGCTGCCATTTAAAGTGTGGACAGAACATTTGTCTCAGCCAGGCCATCTCGAGTAGAGTTCCTCAGCATACGGAGCTGGGACCTCTTCAAGAAAAACAACAGCTGGCCTTCACTATTGTCCTGACTTTTCCTTTTTTGTGGTGGCTAGTTAAAATAAACATGGACACTCTTGGTGCATTTCTGAATGCATTTGTAAGTTTGTTATTTTAGTAAACAAATCGTGCTTTCCATCGGTCCCTCATCCCCAATCTCTTATCCCACCCTGACCCCCATCTACTTTATGGGTCAGGCTTTCATTCTTTCCTGAGTTCTATAAACGTATACTTCTCTTAAAGTCACTTACATTGGTAACTAAGAATCGACCAACCAAGATTGTAGGTTTAGTGGGTATCATAAGACATCTGTCTTTGGGGAAACTAATATATCTGTTTTTACAGATTATGTTTGTAAATGATGATATTGTAATTAAAATAATATTAATTATAAAAATAAGACAATCTTCCAGAAATATAATTATAAATCCCAGCTTGAGATCCATGGTTGATATGTGAAAATGCATTCATGATTCGTAATGTTTTTTTTTAGTGTCTACCTTTAAATGTCCTTAACTTGACAGCTGGGGATTAGCTTCTACAGCAGGCAGTGGTAAAAGGAAATAAAAACGAAAAGGAAAGGAAAGCTTTTAAAAAATGGACTCTTTCATGCCTAATTAAACCAGAATACAAATCAATCACTGGAAATAAGTGATGAATTTTTTATGCTTGTAAGCTTACTGTACCCTGTCGTGTTTGCTATACACTGAAATTACAATTCCCATCAGCTTATAGGGTAATCGTTTACTTTAAGCTTTACCTTTATCTATCATATTGATCTGAGACTCTCAGGGAAAGAATGGAAGGCCAATGGTCTAAGTCAGTGTGAAGAGTAAAAATGTCTCAGCCAAGAAACATTGGAACCTCTGCCTTGTAGGCTAGACTTCATTTTTTTCTCATTTCATTTTTACTCTTAGGAAATACCTCAGTCCTAAGTCCTAAGGCAAATTTAATCGTAGTATATAGGGGAGGAGGTGGTGACCCTTGCAGCAGTCATGTGGTGGACTGAGTGACCGATTCTCCAATGAGTTATGTCACACTTACCTGCTCCCTTGCTTAATGCCAACTAAGTGCCAAGTTTTGGATTGTATCATCAACAGTTAGTGGGAAATGGTTGCAATGTTAGTTTCATACTACAATATTAAAATGTTAAATTAAGGTTGACATCCTTTTTTTCTGATTATTTTCTAATATTGGAGTTCTCAGCCACTTCTATGTGTAATTTATTTTCTGGGTAGGCTATAATAACACATTTTTTCCTTGAGTGTCAGGCCAGCTTTTCACATAATGACAGGGTTTTCTTTCTATAAAAGTCACATGTATAGCATGAGGGATCATTTAGACCTCTAAATTGGCTCTTGATTTTTTGCACTGAGAAAATATGATAGCACACAATATTTCTAATATAAAAATATGTTAGATTTTGAAAGATTTCTCTCTATATAAATGTCTAAAAATTTTGCACAATAAACCTCATAGACACGGGTAAGATGTAAGGAAGTGACCGACAAAAATCAATTGAATGGCAATCAAACCTAAAATATGATTACATCCACTTCGTGAAAGAAAACTGCTGACCTGAATTTCCCTCTTGCCAATGTGAGATTCACAGACTGGCTCCTACAAGTAAATATGACTTCTTCTCTAGAGCCATAACTAGCGCCATAACTAAGCTCTTGAACTCTCAACCCTAGGAGATACTCAGGTCTCTGATCCATTTTGGTGACCTTGCCCCCAGGACTGCCAGGTCTTCTCTTGGCTGTGTTAACGCACTTCACGTATTAGCCACTTCCAGAGTGAAAGAGCATCACCCAAAACTTGGCCCAGCTCTCCTATGTGTCATTATCCACGGGCAGCAATAAAGAATGAGGCCAGCTGCATCCCCTAGAAGAGGCTGCGGCCTGAAACATCTGCATTTCAAATACAGCTCTAGATGAATAATAAATCGAGATGTCTCTTCCTTAAATTGGAAGAAAGGTCCCATGATTAATCACGCCTATAAGAGCACTAGTCTTAGAGTCTAGGAAAAAAATTAAGGCATCTTCATTTTCTGCCCCTGCACTTCAGTACTTACCTGCAGATGGTTGAACACAATTGAGAAGCCAGTTGTTTTAAGAAAGGCCACAGATATTTAACTTCAGATTTTCCCCTTGTTTTATTAAAAAGAAAAAGAGGAGTTATTATTTAAAAATATAGAGCAGAAAGAGTGCAGCACAGAAAAATCCTATAAAAAGGCAGACTTACAACACCTAAATGGAATAAAAAATCCAGGAGGACCAGGACTCTGGGTGCTGGCTGTCTCACTATTTACTATAAACATAGTATGGAGTCCTCTGGAAGCTAATGGGGCTGTTGATTGGTGTTTACTCATCTCCACAGGATCTGGTTTCTGATAATCCAAGACTCCTGTGTATTGATGAGTGTAGGCGGCTGGTGAACTAGTAATTCCCACTTAGAGGGAGCGGAGAGGGGCTTGTAAGCGCTTCGTGGCTAGGTTCAGCTGAAAGACTGTTTATTTAGAATTCCTCCCAAGTCCTCCAGGACCCCAGCAAAGGCTGCAGAAGTCAAATTCCCCAAAGCCCTGTGTATCTTTGTAGAAGTATCTGGTTGGTGAAAGACTAGAGAAGAAATCTATAACATTCTTTAAAGGAGCCCAGGGCATTTTATCTTACGTGTGCTGTTTCCTTTAATACAGTGACCTTTGATGGAACATCATTTAAACATAAGCTGTTTCAAGTTGAACATGGATAAGTGTAATTCTTCACATTTGCTCTAATAGTAAATTTTTCAGAAAAAAATCAAAGGTAATCCATGTTTTAATGACATTTTAATATTCTTTGCTTTTATGGACCTTCTAGTTTCAAGGTTTTCTTTCTCCTGCAGTTTTACTGAGATACAATTGATATAAAATATTGCATTAGTTTAAGGTGTACAACATAATGAATTGATACGTGCATATATTGGATCACCACAATAAGTTTAGTTAACATCCATCAGCTCATGTAGTTACAATTATTTTTCTTCTGGTGAGAACTTTTAAGATCTACTCTTAGCAACTTTTAAATATACAATACAGTATTGTTAACTACAGTCATGTTGTACATTACATCCCCAGAACTTATTTACAAGACCAGCCCAGATTCGAAGGGAAGGGACTACTCCTTGGCATGAAATCTGGTAGTTATGGTTCATTGAGGAGGGGAGCGTCTGTACAGGAGACTAACTACTGTATTCACCTAAAAATTTAAATGGAATTCTTTTTTTTTTTTTTTGCGGTACGCGGGCCTCTCACTGTTGTGGCCTCTTCCGTTGCGGAGCACAAGCTTCGGACGCGCAGGTTCAGCGGCCATGGCTCACGGGCCCAGCCGCTCCGCGGCATGTGGGATCCTCCCGGACCGGGGCACAAACTAGTGTCCCCTGCATCGGCAGGTGGACTCTCAACCACTGCGTCACCAGGGAAGCCCTAAATGGAATTCTAAATCATGAGTATGCTTTCTTTAATACGATAAAAGATTTGTGTGAGAAAATAAATGAATAAATAACCTACAGTGAGAAGTCCAATAATAGACATTTAAGGAAATGTTCATGGCCACATTGAGGAGGAAGGGAATAGTTCTGCACTGGAGAAGTTAAAGAAAGGCTTTATAGGGATGTCAGCATCTGACCTGGGTTTTGAAGAATGACTATGTACTTATCTGACAGAGAAAGAAGGGGAAACGTGTCCATAGGCAGAAAGAAGGGCATAAACTTATATCGAGATGAGGAAGCACACAATGTAGCCCAGAAATACCAAGTCCTGCAGCATATAAGTGGGCTAAGATAAGGCTGAAAAGGTAGGTGGGGACTTCCACAAAAAAGGACCCTGTGGGGCTTCCCTGGTGGTGCAGTGGCTGAGAGTCTGCCTGCCGATGCAGGGGACACGGGTTCGTGCCCCGGTCCAGGAAGATCCCACATGCCGCGGAGCGGCTGGACCTGTGAGCCATGGCCGCTGAGCCCGCGCATCCGCAGCCTTATGCTCCGCAACGGGAGAGGCCACAGCAGTGAGAGGCCCTAGTACCGCAAAAAAAAAAAAAAAAAAAAAAAGGACCCTGTAGGTATATACTTCTGGGAAATTATACATACTTTCCTATAGCTCTCTTAGTAGCTCCCAATGAACTTTAGAATACTAGGGGCTCTGAGTGGTCTTACAATAAGGAAATCCATTTAACTCCAAGGAATTTTCCAATTTATTTGAATAGAGAATGCTTTTTTGATACAACAGTCACAAATCATTCCACAACTCTTTATTTTATGAAACATCCTTGGGGAGCCATTTAGGGCTCAAAGGCAAGTGAGAGAGATGCTAAGATTTTTCATTATAGAGAAAAACTCTGGTACTATTTTGGATGGCTTTAAAGGGAACAAGACTGGAATGAAGGAGACCAGCTAGAATATCAGAAACAATTGAGACCTGAACTAACAAAGCAACGGTGGGAATGAAGATGAAGGCAATGAGCAAATCATCTTTAATAATTCTGAGTGACATCTTAGATAGAAATATGAGTATTGCAGCTCCCATAAAAGGATGTTACGATAATTCTTCCTAATGGACGTGTTATCCAATTATGTAGCTGTATCATTTTGTAGTACTTGAACCAAAGGATTAAAATGAAATTTTAAAAAGTATGTATCATATATAACCTGTCTACAGTACACTGAGCTCATTGTTAGATCAGGCCAAAGGACTGGGAAAAATGAATTATCTACTTCCTATTGGCCAATGAAATGAAGCATAGCTGTTATTTGGGGGATTTTTTAAGGCAAATTTTGTTTTTCTGCTGCTTCTAAATTCTAACAGAAATTTGTCATGTAGTCTTTTGCTCAGGGGGAGTTGAACTACAGAATGAATAGTGTCTTAAAGACTTATTTTGCAGAAGATGCAAGCACTCTTCTCCAGGTTTTTTTTTTTTCTCCTATATGTGAAGCTTAAAGCACATACTAAAATGTTCTTCTACAGAGGTTTTACATTATGGTTTTCAGGGGTTGGGTAACATGACATTCTACAGGGAAAAGATGGCCTTACTAATGTCTATACCTTTAGAAAATGGGAGTGCAACTGAGAAACTAAATCTGGAACAAGTTAAGAGCAGCATATACACTGGGGTTAAAAAAAAAAACAAACACAAACCTGCCGGCCCAATTTCAGAAACCATGGGCAATTATTTGCAGATGCACGTATAGTTTACTATGCACCAGTGTTGTTCATCTGACGTGATGCACAGGCTCAACACCTGTGGACATTTGCACACACATCTTTTACAGCCAAATTTGCAGTGGGGGAGAAGAAAACTTCTGTGGGAAAGGAAACTCAGCTGAGAGGAGGCAGAGGAAGAGAGTTTGATCACACCACTGCTCAGACACAAAGGCATTTATTTAAACCTCTGCAAAACCTTGCTTCCAAGAGACAAATGCATTACATAATTTGTATTATGCTGTCCATCTATATTTGCAAAGGAATCACATAATTCAAACTTCTTCATTGCTAAGATAAAAATAATGGTCATAGTATAGACATTCTGTTATTGTAATTACAAAAAGCCCATAGTAAAGTTTTACACGCCATTATGACAGCATCCCTAAGATTTTGGTAGAAATTATCACAACCGTTGTATCCAGATATAGAGAGGCTAGACAGACACGAGTTGGTATCCACATCAAAATAAGGTTTCAGGACTATCTACACCACAACTCTTTATTTTCCTACTCTATTGATAATAACAATGATGAGAATGGCAAAGCATCCCTCAAAGAAAAGTTCCATAACATTAAGTGTAAATGAGATAATGCACATAAAATATTTTGTACCAGCCTAGCACATAATAAATAACCAGTAACAATTAACTTATACATTTTAAAAGCAGAAAAGAAAAACTTGGGCAGAAAGTGAGCAGTTTTTGTCACAAGATTAAAAATACTGGTACAGAGAAGAACTCTGTTCACCTGTTAAACAACTAAATTACTGGTGTGTTTATATTTAAACCCAAAATGTTATAAACAATTTTGATTCCGCTATCATGTAACAAATTATTTTGTGTGCACACAAGGATCTAGCTACAAGGATGTTTATGTAACTGTTTTTATTGTAGAAAAACTTGGAAACCACCTAGTGTCCAATAGTAGGACACTGGGGAAATAAACATGGTCTATTCCAACCAAGCAGTACAGTATAACCACTTAGATTATTGTTATCTTAGAAGACTAGTTAAATGTCATGGGAAAAAACATTTATTATATACTCAAGTAAAAAAAAAACAATTACGGAATAAGGGCACAGTATAATGCTGTTTTTTCAACAACAAAAATGTGAGTATAGAAGTAACTAAAAGACTGTATGCTACAATATTAAAGGTATGATTTAAAAGTAAGTGAAACTTCACATGATTTTCATTTTCTTCTTTTTGCTGATTGAATATTTTGAAAAAGCTCCTCAGTGTATGTATGTCATTCTTGTAACATAAATATTAAAAAGAAAAATATTAATGTAGTCTTTTGAATACTATTGGAAAATCTTCCCAGAAAAAAAAGCTGTAGAAGAGCCAAACGTAACAAACTACAGTTTTTTAAAATGAACATTTTAAAGCATAACTAAGACTCAAATATAAATGGGCAAATAATATCAGTTATTTTCTCTCAATCTCCATTGCCCATTCTTATTTAAACCCTCCTTTTCACTGGCCCTAGATTTTCCCTTATCCAATTATTTTGCAGATTTTATGGAGTTTTCCTTCTCTGTTCCAAAGCCTCCAATGGCTCCCTCTCATTTACCACATTGGAATCAAAATTCTGTTCCTGGATTTCGATCCTTCTAGCCATCCAAACGCTCTTCTTTAAAACTAGCTTCCTTCTTCGGGCTAATTCCCTTACTGGTTTCTGAATACATACCATGTGTGACTTCCTACTTTTTCTCTCCCTCTTCTCTATCTAATTTCAAGCTTTTCTTTAAGGTTCATTTCAAGCTCTATTTCTTCCAAACAACTTCTCCTTCTTAGCCCAAACTCATCCCCAAACTCCCATCTTGCAAATCAGCTCTACTATGTGTCCCAGTATACATGTATGTGCTTTCTGTATTATCCAGCTGTTTCCTGTGTGTAGCCCACCTCATGTGACTATAAATTTCCTAGAAAGAACTGAGAATATTCTATTTTTTCTATAACTTATGCAATATATTTCACTATATTAGGTGTATGGTAGGTACTCAATAAATATTTATTGATAGATTAATAGATATAAGGTTTGTGTATTTTTATACTATCAGTAAACAGTTTACATTTTGAATGGCTGGTTTGCCTTTGTCCATTTCTATCAATGCTAAAAAACTGAACTTGACTAAGAAGAGATGCTGACATATGCATTTGATCATCATAAAACATCATTCTGGGATGAAAAATTACAAACAGAATGAGAGCTATTATATTCTCACACTGCTTATATATCATCATCTTATAATCTACAACATTTTAAAAAACAGATATCCTGGAATAGAAATAATATGGTAAACTTCACTAAAGATCTTAATGATGAATGATAAAAATACAATAACAAAATGATAAGGAATGTGAGACATCTTTTTCCAAACACAGCAAGCTTGAAATATATACATCAAACCTACCGACATAAGAAATCAGTGTGTTTTCAAATTTTGCATTTTAACCAAAATGTGATCCTCAGCAAAGCCTAATCTAATAAATGGAAAGTCAGTGTCTTATTTCTTTTGCTGTAGAAGCAGAATGATGGTAGTCCAGTTGGAGACAGAAAAGAAATGATCTTGACAAGATGAAATAGCTACTAGGCATTATCCCTCACTATGGTTTAACTGCAGCATCACCGACTTTATACAATGCCATTATTGCACTCACTGTCTTCATGGTCCTACATTCAGAATCACATAATCAGTGGTTGTCAGACCACAAAAGGTTGAAATCATTGGGTTAAGCATCCAGACTTGGGTTTCTTATCCAGAACAACCACCATGGTTAGAACACTGGGCTTGAAATCAGGCGAATAAAATTTTTCATGGGAGCTTACTTATAACTAAGTAACTTCTATTTGAGGGGGCTATTTTGATGCCAAAATGGTCTTGGTATCTGCTTAAACCTAAAACTTTAAGGGCTTTATATGTGGAATCTAAACTAAACTCATAGAACAGGGAATAGATTGGTCGTTGCCAGAGGTGGGGGGGGGGCAGGGGCTAGGTGGGGGGGGGCAGGGGCTAGAGGAAATGCGTGAAGGTGGTCAAAAGGTACAGACTTCTGGTTATAAGATAAATAAGTTCTGGGAATGTAATATACAACATGACTATAGTTAACAATACTTGCTTTTGATCACTAGACTTTTGTGTAAAAGATACTGCCTGACTTCTGAGGCTAGGTCATAAGAAGTCTTGCAATTTTCAAATAGATTGGGTAGATTGCTTATTCTGAGGGAAGCTAGCTGCCATGTAAGAAGGTTGAACACATTGAGCCACTGTGCTCTGAGAAAGCTCACACAAGTTATGTGAAGAGAAGAGGGGGGTGGAGAGAGAGAGAGTGAGAGATGCCTAGCCAGCCCCCTGCTGTTCTGACATTCTAGACAAGGTACCAGATGTGTGAGAGAAGTTATCCTTTCTATCTAGCCCAACCACTATCTGACTTCGCCTGCAAAATCACATGATAGTTGTCTAGCTGGACCAGTCAACCTGGAAGTGGGGTGATGCTCACACACATACACATTCAGCCTTGTGGTATTTACTTTGGGACCAGTTGGGAGGGAAGCTGAAAGGACCTTAAGAAGACTATTATAGTAGTCTATGTCAAAAATGTCAGCTGACTTCTTTTGGTTTGCATTTTAAGATTTAAAAACAAGAAATATGAACAAAAGAAAAAAAAACTGTTCAGTTCTCATGTAAAATCTAGAGGAAGCATTTCTGAGACAGTTACCTGCCAGATTAAAAATAAAAATGTTTGTCTTATCTAGCTTCTCATCTATCCAGCAAAAGACTCTCAAAGGAAGAAATGGCTTTAAGCTAAGCATAAAGATTAGGGTGCTACCCAGTAAAATATTGTTTCAGAGTAAATAGTTCAAGATTCTTTGGTAAGACCTCAAAAATATTCACAGCATGCTTGGTAGGCGCTCTCAGGTAGACCATGGGTTGGCAAACTTTTTCTGTAAAGGGCCAGTTAGCAAATATTATAGGTTTTGCAGGCTACATAAGATCTGTGTCCCATATTCTTTGTTTGTTTGTTTGTTTATTATAGCATAATACACAGAACATAAAATTTACTATTAGCGACATTTAGCACACAGTTTTGTGTGACCATCACCACTATCTAGTTCCAGAATATTTGTATCACCACAAAAGGAAAACCCACACTCATTAGGCAGTCACTTCTTACCTACTCCTCCCGGCCTCTGACAACCACTTACTCATTGCTTTCTGACTCTGTGGATTTCCTTTTTCTGAACATTTTATATAAATGTAATCATACAATATGTGACCGTTTGTGTCCCCCTTCTTTTGCTTAACATAATGTTTTCAAGGATCATCTCTTGGACGTTGCAGCACGTATCAGCATTTCATTCCTTTTTATAGCAGAATAATAAATATTCCAGTGTATGGATGTACCATATTCTGTTTATTTATTCATCAGTTCATTGATATTTGGGTTATTTCACCTTTTGGCTATTGGGAACAAAGATTCTATGAGCATTCAAGTACAAATTTTTCTTTGAATTCTTCTTGTTAGTTCTTTTGGGTACATACCCTGGAGTGGAATTGCTGAGTCATGCAATTCTATTTAATTTACTAATGGGCTGCTACACTGTTTTCCATTGTGACTGCACCATTTTACATTCCCATCAGCAATGTACGACCTTTCTAATATCTCGACATCCTCACCAGCACTTGTTATTTTCTGGTTTTATTTATTTATTTAGAAAAATTAAAACCATCATAAAGGGTATAGAGTGGTATCTTATTGTGGTTTTGATTTGCATTTCCCTAATGACTAATAAAGCTAAATTTAATTTTAATGTGCTTTTTGCCATACATAAATTTTCTTTAGTAAGATATGTATTCAAGTCCATTTAAAAAAATTTTTATTTTATTTATTTTTTATACAGCAGGTTCTTACTAGTTATCTATTTTATACATATTAGTGTATATATGTCAATCCCAATCTCCCAGTTCATCCCATCCCACCCCCGCTTTTCCCCCTTCGTGTCCATATGTTTGTTCTCTACATCTGTGTCTCTATTTCTGCCTTCAAGTCCATTTTTAAATTGTGTTTTTGTTGTTGAGTTCTTTATATATTCTGGATATTAAAATCTTATTAGATTCATAATTTGCAAATATTTTCTCTCATTCTGTGGGTTGTAATTTTCACCTATTTGTGCTTTGATGTACAAATGTTTTAAATTTTTGGTGAAGCCCAATTTACCTATTAGTTGAAGAGATTATTCTTTCTCCATTGAATGGTATTGGAACTCTTGTTGAAAATCAATTAACCATAGATGTATGAGTTTATTTCTGGACTCTCAATTCTATTCCACTGAGTTTTATGTCTATCCTTAGGCAGTACACACTGCTTTGAATACTGTAGGCTTATAGTAAGTTTGAAATTGGAAAGTCTGAGTGTGATGGTCAATTTTATGTACCAATTTGGCTGGGCCAAGGGATCCCCAGATATCTTAAACATATGAGATAACATACAATATTAAATATTAATTCTGGGTGTTTCTATGAGGTGTTTTCAGAAGAGATTAGAATTAGTAGATCAAGTACAGCAGATTGCTCTCCCCAGTGTGGGTGGGCATCATGTAATCCATTGAAGATCTGAAAAGAACAAAAAGGAAGAAGAAGGGAGAATTCTTTTTCAGTTTGACAGTATGAGCTGGGGCATTTGTCTTCTCAGACACTCAGACATTGGCACTCCTGTTTCTCAGGACTTAAGACTTGGACTGGAACTGCACCACTAGATTTCATGGGTCTTCAGCTGGCAGATGGCAGGTCATAGGGTATATATATATATATATATCTCCTGGCTATTTGGGAGTGCTTATAATTTTAGGATGAGCTTTCCCATTTCTGCCAAAAAGGCTGTTTTGGATTTTGATTGGGATTAAACTGAATCTGTAGATCACTTTGGGCAGTATTACCTCCCCAACAATATTAAGTCTTCCAATCCATGTACACAAGATGCCATTCCATTTATTTAGAACTTCTTTAATTTATTCCAACAATGTTTGGTAGTTTTCAGTGTACTGTTTGTTTTACTTTTACAATCCTTTAAAAGTTTAAAAGCTATTATTAGTTTGTTTGCAGGCCTAATAAAAACAGGCTGTGTTGGATTTGCTTCATGGGTCATAACTTGCCGCATGGAGCTAAACAAAAAGGCTTCTAAGAATCTTAATGGCCTGCCTCTTAAACCTCTATGGTAGAAAATTAAGTTTCTAAGAATTTTGAATATGCTTTCTCATGGCACCTTGACTCTCAGCCCAAGGAAAAAAGAACCTCTCGAAGAGATTTTTGTTTTTTCTATTTGTCTGCCAGATTATAGTACAATTTGACACACAGGAAGTCCATAGTGTTTTTGAAGATATTATAATTGTTTGGACTAAAAGGAATGAATGTAGTTCCAAACAAAGGAGGACCCATGGTCCCAGTCCCAATTCTTACAAACAGGAAGCAGGCATGAAAAGGTACTGTTGCAAACTTGGGCCATTGCTTGTCAAAATGAAGGCTGACCAAGAGAGTAGCACCAAAAGCTCAGAGAGTGGCAGTGAAAACTAGTAAGAACCAACACAGGACTTAGGGAGGGGCTCCTGATCAGAGAACTGGTAACATTTACTTAACCGTATTTCAGAATTTCTATAGACTAGATACCATTTGCCTGCCATTTCCCCACCCCTTTTTAAATGAGAGAGTCAATCACAGCTCCACTAGACCATATATCTCCATTGCATGTTTGGTATGTTCGAGGGTGAAACAGATAAATTGTCTCTTTAGTTTACAGGTGTTTGGATTGAGAGAGGTACACATGAGGACTCTCAGTGATATGTGAATCTGATTTAGATGAAGTGATCTTAGATTTTAAGACTGATTCTGGGGACTTACCTGACAGTCCAGTGGTTAATACTCTGCACTTCCACTGCAGGGGGTGCATGTTTGATCTTGCATGACGTGGAGGCCAGGAAAAAAAAAAGCCTCTTAAAAAAAAAAAAAAGACTGATTCTGTAATGGGATGAGACATTTGATGGCCTTGTGAAGAGGTATATACATTTTTGGAGGAATGTAAATGATTGTTGGGGGTGGGGGGTGGAACGTAAATGATTTGTTTCCAGAGAGAGGAAAGAGAACCACACATTTTTTGTCCCACTTCCCACCAGAAGTCACTGTTCACACACATTAAACCTGGGTTGACCAAAGGGCTGGGGTAGAGTGATGTTAACCCAGTTTCAGTCCTAAGTCTTATGATGGCTTAGAAGCTTTATCTTTTGTACTATGGGGGGATCAATGGACCTTCATGTAAGAAGAGTATACACATGGAGAAGAGGGCTTCACATCATGGACTGGGAGAGAGGCTTAGTCATCCTAGCATATGGCACTTCAGCTGAACATCTCCAATGACTAACCCGGACTGAAATTTCATGAGAGATTCCAGAGAGGCCAACAGAAAAATTGCCCGGCTGGCTACAGTTAATCTACAGAACCATGAGAGACTATAAAATAATTTTTACTTTAAGTCACAAAGTTTAGGGGTAGATTGTTATGCAACAATAGACAACAAAAACAACTGGGGAAACTTTTGGCCTAAATAGGTAGGCAAAATGAATGCAGCTACATAGGTAACCTATGGTAACCTACTAATTCTGGAAGAATGACTCCATGCACAATGTGGGTATTAAAACAAAGACACAAAGGAATAATTTCATACACATCTCAATCCATACCAGATAATTAGAAGGAGAGAAAGTACGGATGTCATTGAGGTTCATATAACAGTAGCTGTTTTCCTCACCCACATATTGCAGAACTAATAAGAAGCTGGATTACCTCTGGATGAACCAAAGGAAGGCTTCTTATCATTTAAGTAAAACATTTCTCCTGAAGTTGACAGTGACCCTGAGACTTGTTAGTCCATTGAAGAATAGCACAAGCGTTGAGGGGGAGAAAGGTATATCCGTAACATGTTCTTTAACATCTAATACTTTTGTGTCTTAGAAGCCCACCAGTGGAATGGGTTCCACTGCCCATAGACTTAGTCTGAAATTTTCTCATTGGTATTAGTCAAAGCGCAATGAGAAATACAATTCTCCCAGTACTTCTGGCATTATCTGCTGGATTTTGAGTCAGATGGCTTTCTAGGGTAGTAGAAATCAACATTTCCTTAGGTAAGCATATCTCTGAATCGATCTATAAAGTCCCATATCTTTCTCTTTTTTGGTGGTGGTGGTAGTGGTGGTGGTTTGGTACTTAGAAATTGCTTTTTTTCACTGATCCCTCTATCTGACAGAGGCCCTATTTTCTGAAGCAGGCAGAAAATATTTAGGGACTTCAACAATTGGTGGAAACCCTGGAGGACTAGTCCACTCAGCAAAGTCTGTACCTGAATGTATCTTTTATGGTGATACTGAGTCTCTGATGATTTGCTTTGGTAGGTCTGTGATAATGCCGTCCTTCACTCAGAAGTTTCTCTCATTGGTTTCGTGATCAGTGAACAACATCAAGTGCTTAACCTGCTTTTGCCTGTAGGCATCGTTGAGGGATATGGCAAAAGTAACGCCAGCCCAGTGGCTAGCAGACTTGAGTTGATTTTTTTTTTTTTTTTTTTTTTTTTTGCGGTACGCGGGCCTCTCACTGTTGTGGCCTGCTCTGTTGCGGAGCACAGGCTCCGGACACGCAGGTTCAGCGGCCATGGCTCACGGGCCCAGCCGCTCCGCGGCATGTGGGATCTTCCCGGACCGGGGCACGAACCCGCGTCCCCTGCATCAGCAGGTGGACTCCCAACCACTGCGCCACCAGGGAAGCCCTTGAGTTGATATTTTAAAAAAATTTGTATTGGCATATGGTTGATTTACAATGTTGTGTTAGTTTCTGCTGTATAACAAAGTGAATCAGTTATACATATACAAATAACCACGCTTTTTTAGATTCTTTTCCCATATAAGTTATTACAGAGTATTGAGTGGAGTTCCCTAGAAGTGAGCAGTGGAAAGAGAAAGAGAAAATTGATCCAAGACTTGCCTTCATTGGCGTTTTGACATAATTATTTATAGATGCTTGTCTTCCTTGCTAGAATGTGATCTACTCAAGAACTATTCCATCTTAGTCAATTTTGGGTCCCTAGTATGTATCATAAAGAAGTGCCAAATTAAATTATTTTCAAAAGAAGGCAGTCTATCGTAGTGGTTAAAAACATGGACTCTATAGAGTCAGACTGCCTGGATCAAATACCTGCTCTACCAAGTGCTAACTGGGTGAACTTGGACCAGTTACTTAACATTTGGGTGGGCTTTGTTCCTTCTCATGTAAAATGGGAATTATAATTTTATCTTCTGGGGCTGTCGTGAGAACTAAATGAATTGACATATACAAAATGCTTAGAAAAATGGCTGGCCTTGACTAAGCACTACAAAAGTATTGCCTATTATTTTTACCATTAACACTAAGCAGATATACTTAAAATCAGAGTTACAAACACAGTGCCAAAAGGTCAAAGCAATAACAACCATTGAACTAAACATTTGGCCTATATTGTTTAATTTCAGAGGTGGGCATTATTATACTTATTTTATATCTAAGGAAACAGTGACTTAGGGCAGTTGAATAACTTGTCCAAGACCACACAGCTAGTGACATCCAGGATTTGTTACTAGGTTGTCTAATTTTAAAACTTGTGCTCTTAACCTGTACACCTTCTCACAGGCTATCATAAGAAATATGTAAATACAGAGTGGAAACGACTCATTCTGCTGGATCGTTAGCAAGTCTTTGCAAAGAAGGCAAGTTTAAAAATTCCCAGGTGGATCTGAAGAAAACAGTTTCTAGCCAATGTTTTCTAACTTTTCTCTCCGTGTCCCAGGGTGTTTTTGTAAGTAGAAGGGGAAAAAAACAAAACAAAACTTACCTAATGGTTTACATTAAAAAATTCAGTTTTACTTAAGCATTTAAGTTCAATTTTCAAATCTTATTCTATTTAAAAAAATTATTTTTTATGTAAAAGTAGAACAGTTATCTTTCAGGGGGGCCCTTTGATTAAAATTCATTAACTCAAATTGGAAGCACTCCCCTTTTAAAAATAAGTCACATTTTCAAGCTTAATTAAATTACCTTAAACGTTTTCAAATGCATATATAAATTTAAAACATCCCTTTTTTTAGTTTCAGGTGTTCTACATAAAGATTGACATCTGCATACATTATGAAATGAATCACCACTACAAGTCTAGTAACCATCTGTCCCCGTATAAAGTTATTGAAATGTTATTGACCATATTCCCTATGCTTATATTACATCCCCATGGCTCATTTATTATATAACTGGAAGTTTGTACCTCTTAATCCCCATCACCTACTCACACACACACCCACCCCCAATTTTTTTAAACCCTTAAATACTTAACAAATAAATTCATTGCCCTAACAAGGAAAAGTTTCCCAAATGCTTAAATGGCTCTGGAATTCTAATAAATAAATCTTAAAAATCAGTACTTTTGAAAACAGGATTTATTACCTTTGTTCTGTAAAATGTAGACCCTTATCTATGTTGATTGGGAAATTGATTCTTCTAATTATTGATTTTTTTCTGTTCTATATTAAATTAGCATGAGTTCCAAAGACGGACTACTAATTATTAAAGTATTGGAATGTAATTAAACACTTAAAAACTAATCTGTATTGCACTTTTACTTTTGGTTGATATAGAGCATACTTTGATATTGTTGGGAAGTAATTATTATGACTATCACTTCCCACTGAGTTGGTTCAGCTCTTTTAACAATTGTTGATGATACACTTTTGGATAAATAACTTACATTTTTGGATAAAATATCTTAAAATATATTATAGTTTAGGTTTTCTGGACTTTAATTAAATTCATATGTCTTCCTAGATTTTTTTATAGTATCATCTTAATTGTTCCTCACCACTCTTCCTGGCAGCTGAACATAAAAGTGTTTCAAAATAAGGAGATTTAAGGGCTATGCCTCCATTTTTATTTATACCATATTAAAATATTTTTCTGTATATTTATGTACACAGAACTTCTTTAGGTAGCCATGGGAAGTCAAAAGTAACAATGCAAAGATAAATGGAATTGAGATTATTTTTACTATCTATAGAATGAAATAAAAGACTGAAAATGAATCATTAGTTGAAGTAATTTTGGAGTGCTAAATTTCAAATAGTTAAAAATTAATTCATTAAACCTAAGAAGTGAACAGCAAAAACAAAACACAGAGGGAACAACAGATCTTTTATGGTAGAAGCAAAGTACACAAGTAAATTTCTATGATGATTTTGCTAATGGAACTGTTCTGAACCAGGACAGTGGAAAACCATAAAATCCCTTGATTGTCTGGCAACTTTACTTCTTTAAAGAAAGAGGGCAGATCTTTGGCAATGAGAAAAGAAGGAAGGAGTTATTTTTATAATACCGGATAATAGCTTGAAATCCAAGAGTTACTAAATGAATTTATGGGACTAAGCTATCTTACTTTAATGCAGGAATCTGCGCATCTTTACATCTTTGGCAGAAAACACTCTTGGGGTTTATTTATATCTTTCATCCTCTTATTGTTCACCCAGTGAATCACGGTATTATCTGTTCATTTTCTTGTTTCTCACAGCAACACTCTAGTTCATGTTTAATAGTAATTTTGTAACATTCTTTCTTTCTCCCAAGTAAGACAAGGCTGCCAGAGAAGGCTTACATGGGGTGAGAATTACCTGTGGGTTCTCCCATGGGCTAGAGGAGCCCTGCTCAGGACCTACTACTTCTGGGCTATGCTGGGCACCTGACCTCTCCTGGGAATTTCCTTTGTGAGTGTGGGAAGACCCATATCACTTTTTTTTCTGAGGTAATTTCATAGATTCTGAAACCCCCATCTGGTTCTGCCCTAGAGAAGGTCTGACCTCCCCTAACTTAGAGAAAAAAAAAAAAAATGTTTTCTATGTTTTGAGCTCAGAGAATGTGAATACATTGAGTTAGACTGTCCTATTTTGCATTTTATGAAGAGCCTGCATTTAGGACAGTAAAGATGGAAAATGCATTAGACAAGAAAGCCTGTGAGGGCAAGTGCTCTGCTTGTTCATCATTGTCTTTCCCACAGTCACTTGAATAGTACCACCTTAGATAACTATTTGTAGTTTTCAATAACTATTTGTTGGACGGGCTAAGAAATGAAACAGGAAAATCAAATCCTACTGTTTGTTTATTATTTGGGAAGAATTCTTTCAAAATTTTATTGGAGTAGAGTTGATTTGCAATGCTGTGTTAGTTTCAGGTGTACAGCAAAGTGATTGAGTTATACATATACATATATTCATTCTTTTTCAGATTTTTTTCTCATATAGGTTATCACAGAATATTGAGTAGAGTTCCCTGTGCTATACAACAGGTCCTTGTTGGTTATCTATCTTATATATAGTGGTGTGTGTAAATCCTACTGTTTATCTCCCTTTGTTGTTTATTGTTTTGGTTCATCTTCTATAAAACTGAGATGTCGTTGTATAAGAAAAATGGGTAAATGTATTGTTTATAAATACAGCATTATGCATATGGAAACATAATATAGTACATGTTGTTTTGTTTATATTTTACTTTAAATTGTGGCTATTTATTTGCATGCTAATATTGAAATCATGGAAATATGATAAAGAATGACTGTTACAAAAATTAAGAATGAGAAATTCCAAGAGCTGAACATTTTACAAATATTCTTTAACTGTGTTTTGAATATTTATTAATTCTAAATTTAAGTTCAGATTGTTAACACTGAGCATTTCAATTCCTCTTAATTAATTTGTCCTTCTAGTAGAGATTTTAAACTACAAATTGGATGTCTAATCACTTTCAATTTTTACCATTGCTCACATCTACAAAGTGATTTCTTTAAAACATATAAGAAAGAGTCTTTGAAGAGAGAAAAAAAGAGAAATAACCATTTCTAAACTAGATGGCAGAAATGTTTCCTGTGCCTCTGTAGTTCATTCCCCACTCACTTTCTCTACCAGTTTGTAATTAACTTGTCTCAAAAGCTTCTTTTACGAAATTGAGCAGTTACTGAAGCACATACGTACACATACATATTCAAGCCTATGTGGTTTATTTATAATTTGGCACCTTTAGAAAAAAGAGAAGGGGTGAAATAACTTGCGATGTGACTTATAACCTGGCATTTATTATGAAAGGTAGCAACAAACAAAAAATTTTTCTTTTTACTACACATCTACCTATTTTTTTTAAACATCTTTATTGGAGTATAATTGCTTTACAATGGTGTGTTATTTTCTGCTTTATAACAAAGTGAATCAGTTTTACAGATACATATGTTTCCATATCTCTTCCCTCTTGCGTCTCCCTCCCTCCCACCCTCCCTATCCCACCCCTCCAGGTGGTCACAAAGCACCGAGTTGATCTCCCTGTGCTATGTGGCTGCTTCCCACTAGCTATCTACCTTATATTTGGTAGTGTATACGTGTCCATGGCTCTCTCTCACTTTGTCACAGCTTACCCTTCACTCTCCCCATATCCTCAAGTCCATTCTCTAGTAGGTCTGTGTCTTTATTCCTGTCTTACCCCTAAGTTCTTCATGACATTTTTTTTCCTTAAATTCCATATATATGTGTTAGCATATGGTATTTGTCTTTCTCTTTCTGACTTACTTCACTCTGTATGACAGACTCTAGGTCTGTCCACCTCATTATGAATAGCTCAATTTCGTTTCTTTTTATGGCTGAGTAATATTCCATTGTATATATATGCCACATCTTTATCCTTCATCCGATGATGGACACTTAGGTTGTTTCCATCTCTGGGCTATGGTAAATAGAGCTGCAACGAACATTTTGGTACATGACTCTTTTTGAATTATGGTTTTCTCAGGGTATATGCCCAGTAGTGGGATTGCTGGGTCATATGGTAGTTCTATTTGTAGTTTTTTAAGGAACCTCCATACTGTTCTCCATAGTGGCTGTACCAATTCACATTCCCACCAGCAGTGCATGAGTGTTCCCTTTTCTCCACACCGTCTCCAGCATTTATTGTTTCTAGATTTTTTGATGATGGCCATTCTGACTGGTGTGAGATGATATCTCATTGTAGTTTTGATTTGCATTTCTCTAATGATTAATGATGTTGAGCATTCTTTCATGTGTTTGTTGGCCATCTGTATATCTTCTTTGGGGAAATGTGTATTTAGGTCTTCTGCCCATTTTTGGATTGGGTTGTTTGTTTTTTTGTTATTGAGCTGCATGAGCTGCTTGTAAATTTTGGAGATCAATCCTTTGTCAGTTGCTTCATTTGCAAATATTTTCTCCCATTCTGAGGGTTGTCTTTTGGTCTTGTTTATGGTTTCCTTTGCTGAGCAAAAGTTCTGAAGTTTCATTAGGTCCCATTTGTTTGTTTTTATTTCCATTTCTCTAGGAGGTGGGTCAAAAACTATCTTGCTGTGATTTATGTAATAGAGTGTTCTGCCTATGTTTTCCTCTAAGAGTTTGATAGTTTCTGGCCTTACATTTAGGTCTTTAATCCATTTTGAGCTTATTTTTGTGTGTGGTGTTAGGGAGTGATCTAATCTCATACTTTTACAGGTAGCTGTCCAGTTTTCCCAGCACCACTTATTGAAGAGGCTGTCCTTTCTCCACTGTACATTCCTGCCCATTTATCAAAGATAAGGCGACCATATGTGCGTGGGTTTATCTCTGGGTTTTCTATCCTGTTCCATTGATCTACCTTTCTGTTTTTGTGCCAGTACCATACTGTCTTCATTACTGTAGCTTTGTAGTATAGTCTGAAGTCAGGGAACCTCATTCCTCCAGCTCTGTTTTTCGTTCTCAAGATTGCTTTGGTTATTTGGGGTCTTTTACGTTTCCATACAAATTGTGAAATTTTTTGTTCTAGTTCTGTGAAAAATGCCACTGGTAGTTTGATAGGGATTGCATTGAATCTGTAGATTGCTTTGGGTAGTAGAGTCATTTTCACAATGTTGATTCTTCCAATCCAAGAACATGGTATATCTCTCCATCTATTTGTATAATCTTTAATTTCTTTCATCAGTGTCTTATAATTTTCTGCATACAGGTCTTTTGTCTCCTTAGGTAGGTTTATTCCTAGATATTTTATTCTTTTTATTGCAATGGTAAATGGGAGTGTTTTCTTGATTTCACTTTCAGATTTTTCATCATTAGTGTATAGGAATGCCAGAGATTTCTGTGCATTAATTTTGTATCCTGCTACTTTACCAAATTCATTGATTAGCTCTAGTAGTTTTCTGGTAGCATCTTTAGGATTCTCTATGTATAGTATCATGTCATCTGCAAACTGTGACAGCTTTACTTCTTCTCTTCTGATTTGGATCCCTTTTATTTCCTTTTCTTCTCTGATTGCTGTGGCTAAAACTTCCAAAACTGTGTTGAATAAGAGTGGTGAGAGTGGGCAACCTTGTCTTGTTCCTGATCTTAGTGGAAATGCTTTCAGTTTTTCACCATTGAGTATGATGTTGGCTGTGGGTTTGTCATATATGGCCTTTATTATGTTGAGGAAAGTTCCCTCTAAGCCTACTTTCTGCAGGGTTTTTATCATATATGGGTGTTGAATTTTGTCAAAAGCTTTCTCTGCATCTATTGAGATGATCATATGGTTTTTCTCCTTCAATTTGTTAATATGGTGTATCACGTTGATTGATTTGCTTATATTGAAGAATCCTTGCATTCATGGAATAAACCCCACTTGATGATGATGTATGATCCATTTAATGTGCTGTTGGATTCTGTTTGCTAGTATTTTGTTGAGGATTTTTGCATCTATGTTCATCAGTGATATTGGCCTATGGTTTTCTTTCTTTGTGACATCCTTGTCTGGCTTTGGTGTCAGGGTGATGGTGGCCTCGTAGAATGAGTTTGGGTGTGTTCCTCCCTCTGCTATATTTTGGAAGAGTTTGAGAAGGATAGGTGTTAACTCTTCTCTAAATGTTTGATAGAATTCTCCTGTGAAGCCATCTGGTCCTGGGCTTTTGTTTGTTCGAATATTTTTAATCACAGTTTCAATTTCAGTGCTTGTGATTGGTCTGTTCATATTTTCTAGTTCTTCCTGATTCAGTCTTGGGAGGTTGTGCATTTCTAAGAATTTGTCCATTTGTTCCAGGTTGTCCATTTTATTGGCATAGAGTTGCTTGTAGTAATCTCTCATGATCTTTTGTATTTCTGCAGTGTCAGTTGTTACTTCTCCTGTTTCATTTCTAATTCTATTGATTTGAGTCTTCTCCCTTTTTTTCTTGATGAGTCTGGCTAATGGTTTATCAATTTTGTTTATCTTCTCAAAGAACCAGCTTTTAGTTTTATTGATCTTTGCTATCGTTTCCTTCATTTCTTTTTCATTTATTTCGGATCTGATTTTTATGATTTCTTTCCTTCTGCTAACTTTGGGGTTTCTTTGTTCTTCTTTCTCTAATTGCTTTAGGTGCAAGGTTAGTTTGTTTATTTGAGATGTTTCCTGTTTCTTAAGGTAGGATTGTATTGCTATAAACTTCCCTCTTAGAACTGCTTTTGCTGTATCCCATAGATTTTGGGTTGTCGTGTCTCCATTGTCATTTGTTTCTAGGTATTTTTTTATTTCCTCTTTGATTTTTTTCAGTGATCACTTCGTTATTAAGTAGTGTATTGTTTAGCCTCCATGTGTTTGTACTTTTTACAGATCTTTTCCTGTAATTGATATCTAGTCTCATAGCATTGTGGTCGGAAAAGATACTTGATACGATTTCAATTTTCTTAAATTTACCAAGGCTTGATTTGTGACCCAAGAGATGCTCTATCCTGGAGAATGTTCCATGAGCACTTGAGAAGAAAGTGTATTCTGTTGTTTTTGGATGGAATGCCCTATAAATATCAATTGAGTCCATCTTGTTTAATGTATCATTTAAAGCTTGTGTTTCCTTATTTATTTTCATTTTGGATGATCTGTCCATTGGTGAAAGTGGGGTGTTAAAGTTCCCTACTATAAATGTGTTACTGTCGATTTCCCCTTTTATGGCTATATGTATTTGCCTTATGTAGTGAGGTGCTCCTGTGTTGGGTGCATAAATCTTTACTATTGTTATATCTTCTTCTTGGATCGATCCCTTGATCATTATGTAGTGTCCTTCTTTGTCTCTTCTAAAAGTCTTTAAAGTCTATTTTGTCTGATATGAGAATTGTTACTCCAGATTTCTTTTGGTTTCCATTTGCATGAAATAACTTTTTCCATCCCCTTACCTTCAGTCTGTATGTGTCCTTATGTCTGAAGTGGGTCTCTTGTAGACAGCAAATATATGGGTCTTGTTTTTGTATCCACTCAGCCAATCTGTGTCTTTTGGTGGGAGTATTTAGTACATTTACATTTAAGGTAATTATCAATATGTATGTTCCTATTCCCATTTTCTAAATTGTTTTGGGTTCGTTATTGTAGGTATTTTCCTTCTCTTGTGCTTCTTGCCTAGAGAAGTTCCTTTAGCATTTGTTGTAACTCTGGTTTGGTGGTGATGAACTCTCTCAGCTTTTTCTTGTCTGTAAAGGTTTTTATTTCTCCATCAAATCTGAAAGACATCCTTGCCGGGTGGAGTAATCTTGTTTGCAGGTTTTTCTCCTTCATCACTTTAAATATGTCCTGCCAGTCCCTTCTGGCTTGCAGAGTTTCTGCTGAAAGATCAGCTGTTAACCTTATGGGGATTCCCTTGTGTGTTATTTGTTGTTTTTCCCTTGCTGCTTTTAATATGTTTTCTTTGTATTTAATTTTTGACAGTTTGATTAATATGTGTCTTGGTGTGTTTCTCCTTGGGTTTATCCTGTATGGGACTCTCTGTACTTGCTGGACTTGATTAACTATTTCCTTTCCCATATTAGGGACGTTTTCAACTATTATCTCTTCAAATATTTTTTCACTACCTTTCTTTTTCTCTTCTTCTTCTGGAACCCGTATAATTCGAATGTTGGTGTGTTTAATGTTGTCCCAGAGGTCTCTGAGACTGTCCTCAGTTCTTTTCATTCTTTTTTCTTTATTCTGCTCTGCAGTAGTTATTTCCACTATTTTATCTTCCAGGTCACTTATCCATTCTTCTGCCTCAGTTATTCTGCTATTGATCCCATCTAGAGTACTTTTAATTTCATTTATTGTGTTGTTCATCATTGTTTGTTTCATATTTAGTTCTTCTAGGTCCTTGTTAAATATTTCTTGCATTTTGTCTATTCTATTTCCAAGATTTTGGATCATCTTTACTATCATTATTCTGAATTCCTTTCCAGGTAGACTGCCTATTTTGTCTTCATTTGTTAGGTCTGGTGGGTTTTTATCTTGCTCCTTCATCTGTTGTGTGTTTCTCTGTCTTCTCACTTTGCTTATCTTACTGTGTTTGGTGTCTCCTTTTTGCAGGCTGCAGGTTTGTAATTCCGTTGTTTTTGGTGTCTGTCCCCAGTGGCTAAGTGGGTTGGTTCACTGGGTTGTGTAGGCTTCCTGGTGGAGGGGACTAGTGCCTGTGTTCTGTTGGATGAGCCTGGATCTTGTCTTTCTGGTGGGCAGGTCCACCTCTGGTGCTGTGTTTTGGGGTGTCTGTGAACTTATTATGATTTTAGGCAGCCTCTCTGCTAATGGGTGGGGTTGTGTTCCTGTCTTGCTAGTTGTTTGGCATAGGGTGTCCAGCACTGTAGCTTGCTGGTCGTTGAGTGAAGCTGGGTGCTGGTATTGAGATGGAGATCTCTGGGAGATTTTCTCCATTTGATATTATGTGGAGCTGGGAGGTCTCTTGTGGACCAGTGTCCTGAAGTTGGCTCTCCCACCTCAGAGGTACAGCACTGACTCCTGGCTGCAGCACCAAGAGCCTTTCATCCACATGGCTCAGAATAAAAGGGAGAAAAAGTAGAAAGAAAGAATTAGTAGAAGTAGAAAGAAAGGAAGAAAGAAAGAAAGAAAGGAGGGTGGGAGGGAGGAAGGAAGGAAGGAAGGAAGGAGGGAAGGAAGGAAAAAAGAAAGAAGATAAAGTAAAATAAAATTAGATAACATATAATAAAGTTATTAAAATAAAAAAATAAATATTAAGAGAAAAAAAAAAAACTGATGGATAGAACCCTAGGACCAATGGTGGAAGCAAAGCTATCCAGACAAAATCTCACACAGAAGCATACACATACACACTCACAAAAAGAGGAAAAGGGGAAGAAAATCATAAATCTTCCTCTCAAAGTCCACCTCCTTAATTTGGGATGATTCGTTGTGTATACATGTATTCCACAGACGCAGGGTACATCAAGTTGATTGTGGAGCTTTAATCCGCTGCTTCTGAGGCTGCTGGGAGAGATTTCCCTTTCTTTTCTTTGTTCTCATAGCTCCCAGGGGCTCAGCTTTGGATTCGGCCCCGCCTCTGCGTGTAGGTCGCCGGAGGGCGTCTGTTCTTTGCTCAGACAGGACAGGGTTAAAGGAGCCGCTGATTCAGGCCGGGGGGTAGGGAGGGGCACGCAGTGCGGGGCGAGCCTGCAGCGGCAGAGGCCGGCGTGATGTTGCAGCAGCCTGAGGCGCGCCGCTCGTTCTTCCGGGGCAGTTGTCCCTGGATCCCGGGACCCTGGCAGTGGCGGGCTGCACAGGCTCCCCGGAAGGGGGCTGTGGAGAGTGACCTGTGCTCGCACATAGTGTTCTTGGTGGCGGCAGCAGCAGCCTTAGCGTCTCATGCCCGTCTCTGGAGTCTGCGCTTTTAGCCGCGGCTCGCGCCCGTCTCTGGAGCTCCTTTAAGCAGCGCTCTTAATCCCCTCTCCCCGCGCACCAGGAAACAAAGAGGGAAGAAAACGTCTCTTGCCTCTTCGGCAGGTCCAGAGTTTTCCCCGGTTTCCCTCCCGGCTAGCCGTGGTGCACCAACCCCTTGTAGGCTGTATTCACGCCGCCAACCCCAGTCCTCTCCCAGCGCTCCAACCGAAGCCCGAGCCTCAACTCCAGGCCGCGCCCACCCCGGCGGTGAGCAGACAAGCCTCTCGAGCTGGTGAGTACCGGTCGGCACCGATCCTCTGTGCGGGAATCTCTCCGCTTTAGCCTCTGCACCCCTGTTGCTGTGCTCTCCTCCGCGGCTCCGAAGCTTTCCCGCTCCGCCACCCGCCGTCTCTGCCCGCGAAGGGGCTTCCTAGTGTGGGAGCCTTCACGGCTCCCTCCCAGTGGTGCAGGCCCCGTCCCTATCCTTTTGTCTCTGTTTTTCTTTTGCCC
This sequence comes from Phocoena sinus, assembly GCF_008692025.1. Lineage (NCBI taxonomy): Eukaryota > Metazoa > Chordata > Mammalia > Artiodactyla > Phocoenidae > Phocoena > Phocoena sinus. Next base: position 29,321,548 of record NC_045767.1, on the reverse strand, counting down.
TACCCAGGTACGGGGGGGGGTTTCTTGCCCTTTGGGAGGTCTGAGGTCTTCTGCCAGCATTCAGTAGGTGTTCTGTAGGAGCTGTTCCACATGTAGATGTATTTCTGGTGTATCTGTGGGGTGGAAGGTTATCTCCGCGTCTTACTCTTCCGACATCTTCCCGGAAGTCTCCACATCTTCCTATTAATTAGGGAGGAAATATTCTTTGTTGTAGTGGAGCATCATTTGTTATTGTTAGTTATGTCTTTTTCACAGTTCTTTCGGAAAATGAATGGCAAAAAATAGGTAAGAAAAGAACTAAGTTTTCTTTCTATAATTCTGTGATCCTTTAGCATCTCCAAAGCCAGTATGATAGTAGATGAAATCTTTAAATTTGTAAAAACTTAATCTCAGTTCATAGCTTGCTTTTCATGAGTGTTCTTGTCATCGCACATATAACGCAGCTAGAATATATGACAATCGGTGTTTCCTATACTCCTAATGGAAGAATGGAACCCTGTCTCCCTCTCTTCCTCTTTTTCTCAACAACACAGTTATGCTCATATATTAACAATAATCTCAATGTGCCTAGATGGTTTTGTATTTGGCCTTCTCAGGAATACTTTACATGTACATATATTATTTAGTATTTATAATTTCATGGAAGAGACTCACCTCTTTCAGAGATAGAGTTCAGAGAAGAGGTCACATAAATGGTTTATGCATTAATGATGGTCCTTTACCATCTTCATTTGGATTGTTTGTGAAGTTATTTGGGGAGGGTGGTGTAATGGACTCACTGCTTAACTAAGAGAATTATCTAAAGTCTTCATGGCAGCCGTGTCAGTAGGGCAAGGCAGAAGGAAATTATCCATCTTTGTAAGGTAATAAAACGTTTTCAGACTCTGGTAAATGTACTCTCAAATCCTACTGGACCCTGAAATTCAGATTATCAGCATTCGTTTGATTCATTTGCTATAACTATTTTAATAGGCACTGGCACAGTGTATGCATTGAGTCTCTTGGTTAAATGAAAACAAGAGCATAATTTGATCCATATAACACCCTCTTGAATTTGAAATTATAGCAACCTAATGGAGCATGCAAAAATAGAAACTTCTAGTTTTGCTAACTATATAAATAGGGCACACTGATTCCCGTGGAATTCATGATTATATCACGGTTCTTTTTAAAAAGCTTATGGCTATGTCTGCCTCATTTCTTCGTTGTTAATTTGGATTCATGCAATATGCTAATAGCTATCATGCTACAGACAAAGATTATGGGAATGGGAAGGGATAACAGGAAAAATAACATCAACGCAGATTTTACTAAAAGTTATTGGAGAAAGAGTTTAGAAATGATATTCTAGTATTCCCCAAACTCCATTAAGCTAATGGAAGAGGACTGTGTGTGTGTGTGTGTGTGTGTGTGAGATCTTGATATGCTCACAGTTGGTTGAAGCTAGATTGGCAGCAGCAGCTGCCACCAGTGTCAACAATCAAGTACAATGAAGTGTGGCAACCCCCCAACTGTTTTCGATTCAAATGAGTTATGAGTTCTCACTGTTCAGAATCACTCTCATTTTTTAAAAAAAAATCATAAGTCTAGTTGTGAGAATTGGGGACTATCCACCTGGCAGGGAAATTTTCATGCTTTGAAAAAAAAAGTGGAAAAGAAGAGATTACATTAGATCAATCAAAGTCACTAGAAAATGTTAAAGTGAGAAAAATCAGAGCAGCAAGAAATAACAAAAAAGCAATCCAGGGGAACCCATTAATAAGAATGAGGGTCAGTTTTACTTGGTTCAAGGACTCTGCTACACGGATTAGAACACAGAGCACCATGTCAGAAATGCACGGAGGCAACTGCAGAGGCAACCGGCCTGCTCCACCCCCGACATCAAAGCCTAGTTGGAGAAAGAAATGCTTGGTTTCTTGTAGCTTAATCCAACATTACACACTTCTTTCAAACATCAAAAATGCAGCTCAGCCTTTGGGTTGCTGGGCATTCTTATGGCTAATCCAGCCTTAATTATAAAAATTTTATACTCCCTCAGTTTCTTCCTCCTGCACCATCAAATGCCTGCTTGGAGGGAGAGGCACTTAAAATAGGTGAAAGGAAGTTAGGAAATATTATATGGAGAAAGGGAACTGTCTCTTACCTAATGGTCAGAGTTAGCCAGTGTGTTCTAGAAATATCTGTATGTAAAGATCTTTTTCATAAAGACATTAATCCAACTTCAAGTTATCCCTTTGCTTGATAGGAAAATTAGTTTTTTTTTTTCCTTTCTAAACTCTCCCTAATAGACTGAAACTTACTCTCACTCTGAGGTGTCTTAAATGGCACTGGGGTCTCACAGGTCACTTCAGGCTACTCATCTCAAAAGGTAAAGGCTGCATATTTCTTTTCAACCAGATTTGACCCAGGGACATTGATTTCTGTTTTTTTTGTGTCCTCGGGCCTAAAAGTACATGCCATTTTTGCCTGTGTACTTGAACTTGAATGATGTCAAGTCACAAAGATCCATAAATTACCTGGAGAGCAAAATAAAGAAGTTATTCCAGGCAATTTCCATGAATATCCTAAGCTGATGGCTTCCTACTCTTTTCCTAATGATTCACATGATCTTGTCCTTTCTCTCCCCGTAACATCTCTCTAAATGCTTGTAGGCAATTGACATGTCTCTCTTTCAATTTTCTCTCCTCCAGCCTGAACGTGCCCATTGTGCACAGGTCTGCCTTATTTCCAAACCTTTTATCAGTTCAGTTGCTTTCCTTTGAACTCGCTCCAGTGTGTCTTTCTTTTCAAACATATGATATCCAAAACAGAACACAACCCAAGGAGGCCGAGATGGAGCAACTCAAAGCCGTAAAAGTGGCTTCTTTCTTTTTGCATTCCGCTTAAAATCTAGTTGCATTAAAGTCTTTGCCTTTATTGGAAATAGATTTTTGTTAATCGCTCTAAGTTTATTGCCCACAATCTGTAACACCATAGCCTTTGGTACTATTAAACTTCCTCTTGTGTTAATGTGAACAGATTATTCCTTCATAGGACTATTTCATCTCTGATTTCAAGCAATTTTTCCAATGCAATAAAAGTCATTCTGTATTAATATCTCCCTTCAATGGTCTTTATAATCTCTCATTAGTTTGTTGCTCGTGAACATGTTTCATAATTAGTTATCTTTTGGATTGTGTTTCTAATTTACAACACGTCATTGAATTATATGGTGGAGAAAACAGTGTATAATGTACATTTTTTTTGAAACATGGCATTGGCCTACTAGCAATTATTCTGCTGCCCCAAAGATCAGAAACAATAGGCTATCCATCTTTTAGTAGTTTCCTCTAATCCATATTTCTCTGGTTTCTCTATAAGAATGCCACCCCCTGCTTTTGAAAAGAGGACAGGTGTTAAAGACAGCTGCACTGGGTCTCTTCTGGCAATCTCCCAGCAATGAGGATCCTCTCCCGCCTCCCCCCTCCTGGAGCCCAATCCCCAATTCTCCTCACCTCCTTCACAGATCATAGACATGTTACAGTTGGAATGGAAAAGGCTACAATCCAAACTGGGATACCCAATGCCTTATTATTAATAAAGTCTTTTTATTTGCAAATTTACTAGAGATGGATGATGACTTAAACATATGCATTCTTTAAGAAATACCACTAGAGGAAATGGTTTGAGGAAACAAACACTGGACTTTTTTTTGGAGGGAAACTATTTATGATACAAGAAATTTCTCATAAATTCTATCTATGAGACATCTAAGAGACATTTATTCTTTACCAATACCTGACAGTCCATCCAAACAGTGACAAAATAAATCCATTAAATCTGAGCAGCATTATGTTAACTTTTGCAACAAGGTAGCCCTCGGAGCAAAAGAGAGATCTTCTGAGATATAGTCCTCAGTGGTCAGTTATAAGAACAAAATTACTTTGAAATCTTGTATTTTATCTAAAATATTCATATGAATTTTGAATTCCGCTCCACTATATGCCTGAAGTTGATTTCATATAAAAATAATACTTTGAATTCAATACCAGTTGAATTCTTACCTTGCTTTTTTTTTCTTTTGCTGAAAGTGAGAATCTAAGATGAATCACATATATATTCTGATATTGCAATATGTAATATGATTGTTTGTCATCTGATTCCTGCCCCAATATCTAAGCACTGGAGGGCAGGAAGAACCCACAGAGCCTGGAGCAGTGATTGCCATATAGTTGGTGTTACACAAATATTGTCGAAAGAATGTGCCTCTGGTACAGAATTTTCAGAAACCTTACACTTCCTTGTGAGATGCAGGGAGTTAGAACACCTTTCAAGATCAAGATTCGTCACTTAATCTTGAAATGACTGGATCTTCTAGCCAGTTTGAACAAATAAAGTAGATCACTTGACTCCATATACTTCTCACATAGCCTTAATGTCTGTTTGCTTGTTTGTTTTCCTCACTTAACTGAGTGGGGAAGCAGAAAGGGAGAGCCTGAGGGCAAAAACAGTATAACACTTACCTTTCTATTCCCAGTGAATGAATGGCTGAAGGAATGAAAGTTTGCATCAATGGATGAATACATGATGCTGCCTCAAAGGGCAGGTAAGAAAAGCTTATTTCTATGTAATCCATGATATGGACCAATATATTTTAAGGTCCTCCATATCTGATTCTTTTCCGACCTTACTTTCCACTTTCTATATTACACTGACCAATGTAGTAGGTGCTTGGTACATAGAAGGAACACAATAAATGCTGGGTTTCATCCACAGTAGTATGTGTGTGGCAGCCAACAGTGCCCAATAAAGGCTATTCTCACCATTCCCTTGCCCTAGTCTATAACTTAACCAACAATATTTACTAATTTCCCCTTCCCAAACACACAAGTCCGTATCCCAAGCTCATATCCCAAGCTTTATTCATCTTGTGACTTCCCTATTCGTAGAGGGCTGAGCTCTTCTTTTTTACCATGTGCACTCAAATGCCGTCCAGTTTTCACCTTTTTTCTTCTGAGCACTCTAGCCTCTTTTATCTTTCTCATCCAAGAATAACTATAGTTGATACCCCAAATGAGTATATTTAGTAATATATTATTTTGCATTGTTCACAAATCACTACAGAGATAATTAGGCTTCTCTCTCCAACTTGTCACATTCCCTAGGATTGAGATCATGTATAGACAGACAGCAAGTTTTCAAATATATTTTTTGACAGAATGATAAATATCTCTCTTTCATGGTTCTTAACTTTGTTTCTTTCTTTTAAACTATCACAGTTCAAAAGCTAATGAAAACATGGTAGAAAAAAAATATAATTAGTACATTGCCCCCGTGAAAAATTATTTAAAATTCCTCTAGTTTGCAAACAACCATTTGGACGCTGATTGGAATGAAAGGCCAACGTGATTTAGTTGAAGACTGAAATGTTCTCATATTTGTTTGATCTGTGGGATCCGTTTTGCAGTTCTGGATGACTTTAAACTTCATGGGAGTCATTTTGCAGGAAATTACAAGTTATTCTGCATCAATTTTCTTTGTCTCTTATTCAATGCTGCCCTAACTTAGAAGGTAGCAAGATTTTTTTTTTTTTTTTGTCCTGAGGGTTGTTTTAAATTGATTTGGGAGTAGCAAAGTTGGGAGCAAAGGGAACGGCTTCTCACCATCACATTTAAATGTCTCTTCACTTCTTGAATGCCTCATCTATTCTAATAATAAATGCTCTGAATTAAAGAAATTTATTTTACTTTAGAGTATATTTTCTTTAGAGTATATTTAGACACATTTAAGTTTTCAAACATGCTCTTTTTAATATAGTCAGAATATCATCATTTTTGTATTAGTTATATTGTACTAATACTTTCCAGAAATTATAGCAATATCTTCTTACTGTTTACTTAGTACTTGTTTCAAAAGAAGATTGAATTAATCTAGTAAAAAAACCCTTAAGTACCTGTGTTTCTTGTCTGCTGTTATACTCGTATCAGATTTCAAGGTCCTAGAAAGACAAAAATTCCCAACTCCAAAGGCAGAATGCAACGTGCTATTTCCACATCTTGACCGGCAATAATAGCTGAAGGGTATGGGCGCATGTGAAGGTACAATTTTATTTTTCCTGTAGCTTTGTTGGAGGTATAGAAGAAACAGTCTAGACATGATACTGGATTTAGAACTAACAACAAGAAGTTAGTGGATTATTACAGCAGGAAAGCATAATCTTCCGAATACTTTGTTGGGCTTACCTTGTATGTCATATGTCAGCTCTTTTTCTGCACATGTTCTGAAGACAATAGCATTGTTGATAGTTTTGCCTGTGCATTTGCAAGGATGCTTTGTTCGAACCAGTCTGCCTTTGGCACATGGAGGCAGGACTGTAGTTGAAAGAGCAGAAAGGAAATGCCAGGGAAGTTTCTCCAAAACTATAATATCTGTTTACATTTTTGTGTGGGTGAGGGAAACGAAGTCACTCTCTGAGTTAAGACACCAAGTACTGAAAACATAACGTCACAAGATGTTACTGTCACAAAAACTTTAAATGTATATTATTTTGTGGAACTTGGCACAAGGTGGTTGCTGAGGAATAACCTTTTGGGTTAGTCATTCTATTGGGTCAGCTTCTGAGGAGGCTTATCGGAAGATTGTGTGAAAACATGAAGTGAAAGAAAGAAAGAAGCTGGAGGATGAGTTCTCCAGGGTTGTGTTTTTCAGAAACTTCAGATATGTTGCCCAAGGGATGAGTCATTCCCAGGCGCCCTCTCGACCTCTGAAAAAATATTTTTTTACTCTCCTTTTGCCATTTCTACAGTGTAGGCTCAGAAAATACAGAGGGTGTGGGTTTCCTTTGAAAATCTTGGCAAGACAAGTATGGTGTTGGGAGGAAAATGTGCCTTGGGGATTTTGAATATGTGACACCAGAACCCTACATGTAGACTTTCTCAGATTGCTCACACATCTTTCAGTAGTACTGGTGATAAAAATTCACCCACTATGGGACTGTGTCTCACCACTTTTATTCCTTATTTTCTGCCCTAGGCTGCAATGGTTATTTTTAAAAGGTGAATAGATTCTATTCACAGGTAGTCCTTAAATATTACATGATCTTTTAAAATGAAGAGTACAGGCAGTGTCCTGGGTAATTATCTTGGTAGTTTGATTGTCCCCTCTTTGCAAATTATCTCCAAAAGACAAGGAAATTTAGTGCGTGCATGTACTTTATTTGACCTGTGTTCCTCTCTGATCATGATCATTTTACTGACCTATCTGCTTGTGGAATTTCACTGTTTAAAGGTTATTCTTTTTTCTGTCCAAATGATGTATAGGCATGTTGTACTTTATTAAGTTGCCGCTTTTTACTGCAAAGCTATTTGCATTCCTACGGTAGTTGACATAATTAGGATATCCTTATTTATTTATAGCTATATAGGTTATACCACAAAGAGAAGACATACTGATTATAGTTTTTCATATTTCAGTAGGTCATAATTTCCTCAAAAACATTTTCCAGCCAAAAATTTTACTATATAGTTTCTTTGCCCCACTCTGACATGGTTGACCTATATAACTTAAGTCATTTGACATTAGTCAAATATAAGGCAAATGCAACTATTTTCCTTCTAAGAAAATGGTTTTGAACTTTATATCACGCCTTTAACTCAAAGCCAATAGAAGCTATAAACTTCAATCTCTGCAAGATTATAGTCCTCACCAGGGAAGGAGAACACAGCCAAGTCTAAAGAATAACAATTAAATAATTTTTTACATTGTAAGATTTTAAAATGTTGAAAATTATAGTTTCGTGTGTTAGCGCTACAGTTAGACCATCTTCCTGACTTCATAAGTCATTTCATGAGACATGTCCAATTAAATGTATCTTAAGTACAGAAAAAAACCTAACTAACGTACTGATTTAAGAATAATGTGTTGGGAGCCACTGAAGCCAGAGAGTGATGTTATTATACATTATACATGTGTCTTAGGCTGATAATGCTGTCTTCAGTACTTAGGATGAATTGGGCAGAAAGAGAACAGTCATCAGGAAATGCAAACCGCTGTTTTTGAATAGTTGGAGTGAATTAGTCAGCAGCCATGGGATTGGAAATGAAGGAACTGATGAAAAATTTCTTGTAATCTAAATGGATAAGGATTAGAAACTGAATTTAGGAAGCAAAGGGGGAAAAGAGGAATTGAAGACTCGATGTTTAAAACCTGAACAAATCTGGGCATTACGATGATACTGATCTCTATGGAATGCAGAAAGGGGAATTGGTTTTGAGAGGAAGACGCATTTTATTTGAACAAGAATACTCTGAGGTGCATATAATATATCACTGTGGTAATGGCTAGACATATGGAAATCTAGATCAGGGATTTAGATCTAGACTGGGTTTAAAAACCAAGTGAAATAAAAAAAACAAGGGTAGGATCATAGATTAGAGTCTGTAGGTAAAAGGAGAAAGAGGAAGACTTCAGGACAAGAAGATTATGTGAATGAAAGCACCCAACTCCTCCTGACACCCTGCCACCATCCTTTCCCCTATACCACTAGATTCCCAAAGAAATTAGAAATTCAGTAGACAAAGAGGTGTTTTGTTGCAAGGGGAGATCTAAATCAGCACGACATTCAGAAAAAGTGTATTACTTGCCTCTTCCTCTGTTCTTGACCTTGCTTTGTTTGTCTAACATTTCTCACTGTCTGTCATAATATACATTTACATGTTCATCTGTTTATTATCTGACTCCTCCTCATTAGAATATATGATTCTCAGAGTTCAATGGTAATCAGAAAGCCTGTGGAGTGGGTTTAGTCAACCATCACTCAGGGCAAGTCCTCAGTGACCCAGAGTCCATTGTAGGGGAGGCCAGGACACGTTAAAAAAGATACTGCAATGCCACAGTCAATGTAGACATCAGTAATTCCCCTGATTCTTCACTAAAGAGATCTACAGCCATTTACCAAAGTCACTGTCCTATAGAGAAATATATTTTTAAAGAAGAGTACTCACCAAATTAGGATAGAAAATTAAGGAAGAGGAAGACTGGGATATAAGAAGTAGAGGAGCATATAGAAAGATAGTGAGAGAAAGTCCCAGAGTGACCACTTTGTCAGAGGTCTAAAGAGCAAAGAGACTTGACCAAAGCAGAAGAATGAAGAATTCTTTAGGAAAATCTCCAGGAACTAAATGAAAGAATTTTAACATTTTGGAAAAAAAAATAAAGGGCTGAGAGGAGTCTGACAATTCTGATAGAACATCTGGCAAAATAGATAGATAGATAGACAGATGAAATACAATATATAATAATGTATAGATTATAATAAAAATAGATATATAAAATTTTTGTCAGTAAAGGTATATAAAGACATAGTATTAACTTAAGAATAAATCAACATATATAAAATAGAAAAATAATCACGATCCATTTATTGATGTTATATTAAAATTTTCATGTAGTCTTAATTTAATAAATAGTAATTTAACTGAAAGTTGATATTCTGATACTCAGAAATTTTTTTTAAGTGTTATTCTGCAATAAGATATCTTACGTCTCTCTTATCATACAGAAAGCTGTGTATCTTTATCAATAATTTATTTCAGATTTCTGAAATCAGATTTCTGAAATATATATTATTTATTAGCTAATTTGTATATTTAGTGACTTGATGTTTATTTTTTTCAATGTACTGTACAATTTTGTTTTAGAATCAAAGAAATGGAATTTAACAAAATTTAAACAACGAAAATAATTTATATTTAAAAACTAGAAAGGAAAAACATTGCTAAATAAATATTTTGCTACAAAAGATAACAAAACTATAATGACGTGTTATATAAAAAAAATTAAATTTTGCATTAATTAACTAAATGAGGACTCTCAATATAAAAATAAATACACAAAATATTAGAGAGGAGACTGAGGGACTATCTTTTTAATCTTGCAGTATGGAAGATTACCTAAACAAAGCACAAAATCATGAAGCCACAAAGAAAAAAAATCAAAAGACCTGCCCACATAAATATAGATACCTGTGTACAGTGACAAACTTACCAAACAAAATTAGATGATAATCTCTATAACAAATTTAGCTTTTAATTTTGTTTAGGATTTCTAGCTATAATATATAAAAATGCTTCTAAAGTTTATATGAAAAATACAAAAAATCCAATCTGAAGTGAGCAAAGCAAAATAAGAAAATAAAAGAAGAAACAATATTCAAATAAACAGTTAAAAAATACTCAAATCTACTAGTTTACATAGACATGAAAAGAAAGCAGAAATCTCTTCAAAACAACAATTAAACTGAGAAAAATCAAAAGTGTTGATAATAGTTTTTGTATATAAATTAGAATCACAGTACCTGTCAATATTTAAAAGGTAGATATCAATTCAGCAATTCTATTTATAAAAAGTTATTCAACAGATCTATTTGCACATGTGTATAAAGACGTGAAAAGGTAATCATTGCATCACTGATTTTAAAACACAAATCTAAGAGGAATGGCTAAATAAATTTTGGTATAATCATATACTGAATTACTATGCTTCTGTTTAAAAAAATAAATAAAAAACAGCAACAAAAGCAAATAGGCAAACAGCAATAAGAAAAGTTTCCTGACTTAGAGAAACCTCTGAGATGAATTATTATATGAAGAAAAACAAAGATGCAAAGCCATATATACTGTATGGCTCATTTAATTATAATAAAACTACCTGAGTTCACTCTCACTCTCTCTTCTCCCTCTCTCTATTCTAAACATACAAACATACAGTCATAAATATTCCTACATTTTTTTGCATATATGTACACATATATTCATATATGTATATATTTATATAACTATATAGGTACATATACACCTAAATGGGAATATATGAGTTGATTATAATGTAAACATACGAAATTTGCAAGATTATTAACAATAGTATTAACAGTAATTATTTCTTTGGAGAAGGGCAGATTGGGCAAAATGGAAGTTGAATTTAATTTTTTCCTCTATATAATTTTATATTTTTAAAATTTTTACCATGACCTAGGGATTAGAGAAATAACCAAGACACTAGTATTTCACTGATTAGATTAATGAAATTAAAGAAAATTTAATTAAAATCCATGTTTTTTTTAACCTTCAATTCAACAGGCACTTTCTTTCATGAGTCCACCAATTCTGGGTTATGTATCCTTTCTACATGCCCTCAAAATCAGCCCTTGGTCATCACATGGTAATTAACTCTCACATAAGTCAGTGATCTCTTTAAACTAATATAAAGAGAGAATTTTTGTTGAGTGAGGGGTAGAGTGGACAGGTGGGGTCGGGGATAGCAGAGGAGGGAGGGGAGGACAGAGAGAACACTCAGGCCCTGATCCCCTCATTCATGCTGCTGCGGGAAGTTCTGGACTTTTCAGTCCCACTAGCAAATTAATTTTCTTCATTTTCTAGCTTCTTTGATATTGGGTTTTCTCATGCTTTTAGTATGAAAAGTCCAAATTGAATCAAAGATGTAACACAAATTTTTCAATAAAATGTATCCTCTAGAGCATTTGATGGGGAAAATAGGACATGGTGGTAGTCATGAGTTTGGGGATGTTTGAAGGTCTCAGTTCATATCCATTCTGAACATCAACAGCATATAGTAGCTGATTCAAAGTCACTTCTGACATTTGTCATCTTTACTGTCTTTGTTTACACTTTCTCAAAATTATGGATGATGGAAGATATCAGGAATGGTTTATGACTGAGGTTTAATACTTTATGGGGATACTACTTCAGAATTTGAAATCTGAACGCTGTCTTGACATTTTCCTGATGTCTTTATTGTCTCCTTGGTCAGCCTCAAGTTGAATTCTACCTTGATTCGCCCCCTTCCTTTCTCCCTTCTCTCACTACTGGGAAAATAGGACCAATAATTCAATAAAAGAAACACTTAGCTAGCAAGAGATATTTCAAGTAGATGTCATCTTCTAATGGAGAATTATTGCACTATATATATTACCATAGCTAGAGCAGAGCCACTTTAAGAATAAAAATGACTTGAAAGTTATTTCTTCTATATACATTTTTCTCCAGAAATAGGAAATATCAAGTCTGCTAGGGTCCTACCCTGTAGTGAAAAGAAAAAATATGGAGGAGCATAGGCTATATAGCTAGAAAAATATCTTATTCAGGTAATATTCCACATGTCATTACTAAAATATTAGTCTGATAAGGAATCCACAAAAGACATTATTTGACTAAAATTATGAAAAACTTAAAAAATTCCACGAGACATTTTAAAATCTTTTTTTGCTGATTAAATAGTACTTGTTCCTTATAGTGAATTTTGAACCTTTAAAAGCACTACAATCAATATATTAGTCTCGAAGTTGGCACTCAAGTGTTTAAATGAACAGGATAAACGTCAAATGACTAAACACAGCTAGTTAGTGACTATTCTCATTTTTGTGGACAAAGGTATTTCAGGACCCCTAGATTTGTAGCTCCTTAGTGGCAAATATCCTCTGGCATGTAGAAGTTTCTTACATCTAAACTCAGAGTTCAATAGCTGTGTGCTAGAAATCCGTTGAAAGTTGACCTAGCACAAAGGCAGCGCTAGTATGAATTTTTCCTCATTTTCCCCTGTAATGAATGAATAACGAATAATTACCTTCATGAGGTAGACAAAATGTGTCAATGTCTCAAAGGACCCTGACAGAATTGGGAGCTGGATAGAAGCAAATGGAGATTGCCAGGAAAAACAGTCACCATCCCACTGCTAATCTGAAATGCCACCTGACCCAAGAGCGGGTCAGGTGACTGAAATCTGACATTTCAGATGTCACCTTCGCAGACTTCTGTAAATGTGATTTCCATGGTCTATGGTTAACAGAATGTGCTCTAGCTGAGTTAGATGCTGATTCCTTCGCTGATTTTGTGATCTTTGGGCAAGTAAGCTACTTATCTTGTCAATTCTTCAGTTTCCCTGTCTCAAAATGTGACATCATTAGCTCTTTAGGTGATTTTGTATGAATTTTTTTTTTTTTTTTTTGTGGTATGCGGGCCTCTCACTGTTGTGGCCTCTCCCGTTGTGGAGCACAGGCTCCGGACGCTCAGGCTCAGCGGCCATGGCGCACGGGCCCAGCCACTCCGCGGCATGTGGGATCTTCCCGGACCGGGGCACGAACCCGCCGTGTCCCCTGAATCGGCAGCCGGACTCTCAACAACTGCGCCACCAGGGAAGCCCTGATTTTGTATGAATTTAATGATAAAACCCATGTCATGTGTTTAGCCCACCACATTGTATAGGTAGGCAGTAAATACACTCTAAACATTAACTATTATTAAGTCTAAATATTTGCACACCCCCAATTATTTATAGAACTAAGGACCATGCACACAACCCCTATATAACTGGACAGTTTAAGGACTGATAGAACCTCGGTAGATACAGACTCAAAGTTATACTGTAGAATGTGAAACAGGTTTTTTTCTAATAACTTATTTGTTATACAGGCATTTCCAGAATTTTGTCAGAGATTTTGAGGAGCCATAAACTGAGTAAGCCCATCACTTACCCAGCTGTATGAGCATTCCTTCACCTACCCCGCCTCCCTTAAAGCTCTGATCTGCAGCACTAAGTAAAAATATTCTCATCTTTCTCCCTTCAATCTCCAAGCAAACTGCCTACACTAAAGGAAGACTGGAGTTCTGCTATTTTAAATTTAACGAACGAAAAGGGGATCTTTCTAATTTTTTTTTTTTAATTCAGTGGACCATAATTTTTAGGCAGCCTCTGTTGTATACATCATATCATCACATAAGAGTCACATTAACTTCAAAGGGAACGACACACAATGGCACATAAAGTGGTAAGAAACATTTCCAGGACATAATGAAGTATTATCTGAAGCAGTGCTGAAGCAGATGTCTTGGGAGAGGAAACAGTAGCAGTGCACCAAGTGCCGGAGCAGCCTCAGTCAGTCCCGCGTCACTCAGCCTTAACGAGATCATGCTGACCGCCAACCAGAAAGGCAGAGCTGGAGAAAAGAAAAAGAAAAAAAGCATCGGAGCCAACACTTTTTAAAGTTAAGGCCAGCTAGTACGTGTGACTTATTGGCAGAGAGAGCTGGTCATTTGTGAATCTTCCCAGTTTCAGGGCACTGGGGACATTGGAAAATGACCAAGACCCACGTCGTCATGTAATGGAACAGGAACCCATAAAGGAATGGACCTTGGGAGAGAGGTTGGGGCCCACTACCCCAGGTTTCCTGGGACATTTGTCTTCATTTCCTATTAGAGGGGTATCATCCTCGATTCCTTCTACCTACATCACAGCAAGGTTAGGGCCAGGGACTCCTGATCCAATTGAGGGTGGTGAAGAGAGGTTTTTACCACTGAGGAGACTGCCTTAGCAGCAGTGCAGTTTGGCTCTAATTCTTCCTCATTGCCTCTTAGAAAGCTCCAAGTCTCCACATATTGGGGGTGAGATAAAGGGGAAAGGGTAGTTAGGGAAGCTCAGAACTGAGTCGAGGGTCTAGTATCCCAAATTTCATTCTATGGAAATCTCTTTAGTTATAAGATTCCTCAGGGCTGCAGCTCCTATGCTTGGGCTTTGGATGTGAAACGCAGAAGGCTATCAGCTTAGCAGAGTACAAAGAGCAGTGATTCTACAGGGAAAGAGGCATGGCAGGGGTAAAAAGACCAATTCCCGTTATGTTTAAATCTCCCTGGACCTCTTCTGTGACTGTAACACTTAACTTTTAGTAGAGTACAAAACAAGATGTAGTAGGAAAATGCAACTTTGGGAGAGAAAACACATTTTATTGTCCACTACCCAGTGTTCTTTGGAATGGTTAACATAGATTGCACCTGAGGATTACCCACTGCCCACTGCCTTTGCTGATGAGTTGTTAAGGGGTCTGATTGATGGAGCAAACATGGTTTTGGCATAACAATCAAGGTGGACTCTTTAGACAAAGCAGGATTTGTCTACTTTACCCAATGCCCATTCAGGATGGACAAGTCGACATTTTGAAAATGGAAAACAGATGTCTCATACAAAGCTTTAAAAGTGTCAGGTATAGATGAAGGACCCCAGCTACTCAGATGGATTGGATCCAAGAAGGGAATGTGGAGAAATCTGGCATTTCATCCAGCAGGCACATGTGCATTCTGAAATAATCATAGTTTACCTTTGAATAAAGGGAAGTTATCCAGAATTAATAAATCAGGATAGAATGGCTTCTGAATGACCCAATCGTCATCATACTAATTTTTTTCCAGCTTTATTGAGGTATAACTGACAAATAGAACAGTATATATTTAAGGTATACAACATGATGATTTGATTTACGTATACATTGTGAAATGATTACCACACGTGTTAATTAACACATCCATTACCGTCATCCTACTAATTGTTATTCTAAACAACTGGTTTGTCAGACCGTTATCACCAAGTGCCTTTTAAAACTTTGAATAAAGTTATAAACTATGACTATATTGGTAATTGAGTATCATTGAAATTCAGTTCACTGCACAACACTCCACAAACTAGATGTGGAATATTTAGTAAACTTACTTTCATTCTCTTAAAGCAAAGCAAAAGGAGACCATCTGCAAAGACATGTGTATGTTTTTAAATTTTAAGTAAATACATGTTTTTAACTCTCCAATGCAGTGGTGTCAAATTACAATTACCTGGGGGACTTTTTAAAAACACTTTTGCTGGGCTTCCTTGGTGGCGCAGTGGTTGAGAGTCTGCCTGCCGATGCAGGGGACACGGGTTCGTGCCCTGGTCTGGGAGGATCCCGCATGCTGCAGAGTGGCTGGGCCCGTGAGCCATGGCTGCTGGGCCTGTGCGTCCGGAGCCTGTGCTCTGCAATGGGGGAGGCCACAACAGTGAGATGCCCGGGTACCTCAAAAAAAAAAAAAAAAACACTTTTGCTGGGCTTCACCCTCAGACTTTATGATTTTATTTGTTCGTGATGGAGCTGGGACACGAATTTTTTAAAAGCTCCTCGGGTTATTGTAATATGTAACCAAACTGAAAACTCCTGTTTCAGTGTAGCTAGGTATCCAAAATATATGGCTATCTTATAACTTGTACTCTCTTGTTTGCTGGGATACTGTAGAATATGCCAAGGGCCACTCCCAGTGTTTATTTCTGGGAGCTGTCATCTCTGTTTATATTCTCAATAGTGGTGCAATGCAATAAGAACACAGACACTTGTGTAGAAGTGCCTAGTTTGGATTTCCAGCTCTCCACCTACTAGCTATGTGACGTGCACAAGTTACTTATATTCTCTGTTCCGCAGTTCCTTTGTGTGTTAATGGTGATAATAATGTATCTACCTCTTGGAGTTGTTGTTAACAATTAAATGGAAGATTATATATAAATGAGTTATTATATATAAAGCCCTTAGAACAATTTTTGGGAAGATCATTTCTTACTACTAAAAAGAGCCCTGGCTCTGAGTCTTGCCCTCTCTCTCCCAGCCATAAAGGGTCCAATAACTATAAAGTAAAAGCAATCATTAAATTTTTATATTAAACAACAACACCTGCAGAATTCCACATCATGTTTCCATGTTAACAAAATTCTTTATATCAGAAGAGATGAGGATGCTTATGAGTTGTCTCCAGTTCTGTGGTTTCTCAAGCTGTGGTCCCTGGACACTACTTGAAGTGCTTCTCAGATATTGAAAGTTGCCTGGGCTCCGATACCAGATATTCTGAGGATCATTCTTATGCACAGTAAAATCTGAAAACAGTGGCTCCGGTCCACACTATTGAATGGACAGTGGTAGGAGAATTATTGTGTCCTTTGACTTCTAGCTCTGGTGCGTCCTCAGGAAGAATCTCAAAAACATCAATACGAGTGTCTATCAGAGGGCATGGTGGTGCTGCTGTGTCTATGTATTTATGTGGGAACTCCGTCAAGGTTGTAGATTTTGATTTTGCATGACAAAGCCACTTAACTTTATCTCTAAAGGAGCACTTGCCACTTTATGTAATTTTCAAGTCAGTTTCTCTTCCTGGATAATTATCTTCTCAAGGCATAGACATATCTTATCAATTTTGTGGGCCAACAAGGGTGGATTGAGTGCCTTCCTCAAAATACTCTAAGTCCCCTTCTGGTGCCTGGGACTGGCCAGAACTGAGAGCCTGTCTGGGAGGGGAGGGGGCAGTCCAAGCCCAGGCCAGGAGCCATGTTCTGAACCCTGTTCCTGTTTCTTGTTTCTTCCCTTGAGGCTGCTCTCTAACTGCTAACACTCCCCTGTGCTCTGCAACAACCGGCCATGAAAGCTGTAAGACTCATGAGCGAGGAGTCATCAGGGGTTGCACAGCCAGGCCCGGGTCCAGGAGGGCAGCCTGGTAAGTGGATTGCTCCCACAGACTGGCATGGAATTTGTTTCATGTGATTGCATAAGAATAGGCTGCCAGATGGTGCTGACATGCTGATTTTGGGAGACCCACTCATTTTCATCCAGAATAAGGAATTTTCATATGCACTGACAATTGTATAGATATTCCTCTTTTCTGTCTGTTATACTGAATCTTCATCCATAAATCACCATACCTCACCTCACATTAATTTTTTTCTAAATATAAGGATGCCGCAATAATTATTTGTACACCCTAAGGATGCTCCTGACTCCAACTTTTACTCTTTTTTTATCACCAAACTTAAAACCATCAGAAATAACCACATCTTTTCTTCTGGAACGCCCATTACACAACTGCAGTCATAGTTATTTTAAGACTTTTACAAGAAAGCTGCATTCAGAGGATTAGTTACTAATGGGAAGAGTCAGACTCTAATAAACTAGGAATTGGTGCAATAAAAATTAGAAAGATAGACGGGAAGTAATTTAGGATAGGCTAGGATATGCTGCTGTAAGCTACAATCCTTTGTGAATTACAAAAAAAAAAAAAAAAAAAAAACCTTTGTGCGACAGGTCCATTATGCATTGATTATGGGCTCTTTTCCAAGTGTCTTCTTGGAACTCAGGCTGGCAGAACAGCAATATCAGAAACATTGCTGGTTCCAATAGCAGGGGGAAAGAAACTCTGGAAGGCCTCACATAAATAATTTAATAGCTTGGTCCAGAAAGGATTTGTTCATAACTTATCGGCCAGACCTAGTCATGTGGTTCTCACTTAATGACTAAGAGTCCAGGAAGTGCAACCCACCCATTTTTCCCAAAGGTGAAGAGCCGGAAATATTTGGGGAACAGCATTAATGACTACCACAGAAATATTCAAGGTAGTACATCTATTTAATATTTTGCAAGTTTCTAAAGGAAATGTCTAGAATTGTTGCTTCTCTTATAAGGAGTATCTTTTAAAAAATGTAGAGAATGAGAAAAGTCATAAAGGACTTCTTATAAATAATAAATATTAGAAAATTCAAAACTAATTTTTATATTTATGATTTATAAAGGGTAAGTGAATAAAATTAATTTTATTTCCTTCTAGGACAGAGTCATGTAGTATGGAATTCATGTTAGAATCCAAAAGCAAAAATCTGAGCAAAGGAAAGGCAATATATTCAAATATTGTGCTGTTTCTAGGTCAAGAGTACATGAGTAATTTAACTTTTCATTTCTTTTCTCTTCTTTCTTACTTTCTGTTCCAGATATCCCATAATGAGTATTGTTTTTATAATGAAAAATTATATAAAATAAACTATTCGTTAGTAAGGTAAAGTCTTAGAGAAGAGGAAACTGATGGATTTTTAGTATTAAATATAGAACCAGGTTATTAAACTGGTAGGTTAGTTAGCTGGGAAAAACGTTTTCCTTCCCTAGAAGTTTAAAAGTCATATTTATACTCATTAATTTGGAGGGTGAAACGTAGTAAAGGGATAGAGATGATCCATCCCAGCCCTGGATTGGTACCAGAAGCTTTCACTCTAGACAACTCTGTGAGAGGCATAGCTGTTTGTCAAAGAGAAGATCTCTGTTTATATTTCAACTTTTAGCATTTTGTATTTATTTGGCTATCTTTTAGGTATTTGATTTTGATGAGATCTGGAATATCACTTAGGAAGATTACAACATATCTTAGGTTTTTATTGAATTTTGAAACAAGATAATGGATGATCACACATTTTGAAAGAGCTTTTTTTTTGTAATTAAACAAGTTATTCAGTGTCATAGTGACAGATAACAGTGAAGTGGTTGCTTCAGAAGGAGGATGGGGAGGTGTGGAAGGATGATAAATGGCGTGAGGAAACTTTTGGGGTCAGTGGATATGTTCATCCTCTTCATTTTAGTGATAATTTCATATATATGTTATAACTTATCAAAGTATATAATTTATGTGCAATTATACCTAAATGAAGATGTTTAAAAATATAATTCAGTATATCCTATAATTGATGGTTATCTGAGGGCCTTTATCTTACATTAAGCTACTAAGCTACAAAGGTCAAACCTAGCTCTCCTAATATTTAATGTTTTTATCAAACTTAGAGATTGGAATGTGAAATTTTCAGATGATACCAAGCTGCAGAGAATGAAAAATACTGTGACAGTCCATTTCTATATAAAGTAAGGATATGAAATTAACAAACTGGAAGTAGTCAGTAACCATTGATTGTGCTTTTAAGTTATAAATGTACTTTTAACTTCGAGGGGTGTGACTCATGTTAACTAGACAGAATCTTCATTTGAAGCTATTTTGTTGGTAACTGTTAAACATTATTGTAATCTACCAATGTGTCTTATGGATGGTACTCACCCAGAGAGTTTTGTCATTAAGAGAGATTGACATGTTTCAGGTATAGTTTGAACGTTACTAAGGAACAATTTATATAAACCTACTTTAGCTTGGTGATTTTGATAATAGCATTAAGTCTGTGAGTGTGCAGATAATACTCCATGGATGATCATAAATGAAATTTAAAATTCCAAGATAAACGCCAACATTGACTGTTAGCATATGCAATGGGAACAAACTGGGTTATTATTGTAAAATTTAGAAATATTGTGCTTGCTATAAAGTGTGATTTCATTCTTTATATTCTCAGTACATTGAACTTTTGGATTCTAAGTTCAATGTTTAAAATTCAGGGTAAGAACTAAAATGATGCTATGCTTCTCATCATAACTGAGGCTATTACTACATGAAGAAATGCAGAAGTGAAGTGAAAATATTCTTTTGATCTGACAGATCAGCTGTGACACTTATGTTCTACAAAGACGTAGACATCTGAGTCACTTTGATCTTCCCACCATTTATAAGGGCCACAGCTGATTGGATTAAGAGACATTTGCTTTCAAGCCTATCTTACCACTGAATACGTAGAAATAATCTAAGTCTAATTAACAAAATACTTTTAAATTCTAATATTTCACATGCACGATGAGGGATAATCCAGTTGCAAAAGAGTATTTGTTAACATTTTCATGTTAAACTGCTGACAGTTCAAATAGTAGCTGAAAACCAGCTGAAAAGTGTACTCTCCTACAGAAAGAGCTCCTGTATGAGAGCATGATTTGTACCTTGGCCAAAATAGGCAGTTTTCAATATGTTTTCCCCCAAGCCCTTGAAGTGGAACTTAGGAAGCGTTAAGTTAAAATTTTTGGAAGTTATGGGCTTCCCTGGTGGCGCAGTGGTTGAGAGTCCACCTGCCGATGCAGGGGACACGGGTTCGTGCCCCGGTCCGGGAGGATCCCACGTGCCGCGGAGCAGCTGGGCCCGTGAGCCATGGCCACTAAGCCTGCGCGTCCAGAGCCTGTGCTCTGCAACGGGAGGGGCCACAACAGTGAGAGGCCCGTGTACCGCAAGAAAAAAAAAATTTTTTTTTGGAAGTTAAGTTCCTGGGGGTGGATGATTTTGCCAATTCTCTTTGTTTAGCAACTAACAGAGTAACTCTTTGGGGGAAGAACTAAAAATGTTCTTTAGAATTTGAGTTTTAAAGACCAGCAGGATTAAACTAGCAGGATCAAGTAGGTCCAGACTATAGTTAACTAATGAAGTTCATGAAGAGCCGTTAGAAGAGTTCTTTCGAAGTTCTGTCCCCAGTAGTTATCAACTCATGGGCACTCCCTAAGTGTTTGAGTGACTGACTGGTGAAGATGCTGGTGACATCGAAGAATGGGCAAGAACAGAGCACCTGAAATAAACACTCATATCTGGAGTCCAGAAAAGTGTAGGTATCACAGCCTAGTAATGGTAGCAATACTTGCTATGGAAAGGACACTATCTTAGAACAGTTTGCGGGGTGGGGATAACAACTGATATTCCAATAATCAAAAACTCAGTTCTATAAGACAAGCTTGTGGTATCAAGGAAAAATTTGAAATTTTAACAAGCCATGCTCTTATTGGACCCATAAATGTTGATCATAACAGTGACACAGATGGCTTGCTGTGGAGTTTGGTGTTATCATGTGACTGAGATTTAGCTAATACACAAATGATGAACCTTGCAGGCTGGCTCATAAGAACCTCCTATCCTCCTAGTTCCTTTCCTTTCTGGCTGTTTGGAATGGAGATATCTCCCAGCATGACCTTAGGAGGTATACGTTAAAAATAACAGACCTACAAATAAAAGACAGTTGAATATCTGAATTGCTTTCTGCTGATCAGGAACATCCTTTTCAGACTTTATATGAATGAGAAATACACTGCCATTGGGGTAAACCACTGTGATTTAGGGGTTTACTTGTTTCATCAGCTAGCATCACCACAATTCATACAACTGACAAAGCATTTATGGTCACATCTCTGTACCAAAGATAGGGGTGTATTTAGGAAAATTTATAGATGGGGACTATGAACAAGGGAGAAATTGCTACATTTCAAATGAAACATACTAGATTTCTATTACATCAGAAATTGGGACCCCGGTTTCTTGATACTCAGGTATCTGATATACTTAATTAAAAGCAATCTCTCTGAACTTTAAGATACTGTATAATTTAAGCAACTTTTCTCATGATACTTATCATCTTTCACTGTACTACAGTTATTTGGATACATCTTGAAAATATTATTTCTCCTCCTAGCTATTACACCTCTAAAGCGTGGGATTTTGTGTGATAACTTTTTTGTATACCTTAAAATATCTTGTTCAGTGCTTTGTTAAACATTTTGAAGGCTCAATAATTGTTTATTAAATGAATGAGATATAAGTCGATTTTCTTTATATTAAATAGATGAGGGATCATATAGATGTGCATATAAATTAATTAAATTCTGCCCCACCTGTGGTTACCATGTAACTTAAGAGTTAAGCTTAGCACTGGTTAGAAATAGGAAACTCTTCTATGCTTCAAAAATTTTGGCAATATTTCTTATCCAAGAGTTAAATAAAATGGGTTTTATTTGTATTAAGCACTGATTTTTAATATAGCTTCAGTGAAATTTGAAATATTCTTGCAGAAAATACTCAGCTTCTAAGTTGTGCCCTTTTGAAAAAAGTTATATAAAGATTCCTTTTGTTTTTTGTGTGTGTGCTACAAGTCAATTGGCAGCTGTAGAAGAATAAAAATTGTTTGTATGGGCTGTGATCATGCAAATGTAAATATATATGACTAAGCAGTTGTAAACAAATAATTCATTTAATTATAACAGTAAGTTACATTATCCTAAAATGCAACCCAAAGTTTTATTTCTAGGCTTTTGTTTGTATATTCTCTTTTCATTAGCTGTTCTGAAATTTTGTGCTCTTAGATCTTAAAAGCATCCTTTTTATTTACTTTGATAGAAAAAAGAAAACACCTTTGCCGAAGGCACCATTTAATTAAGGGCTGAGGATGTAACCAAAATGCAAAGTGCTTATGTTTGTATAGGATATTTTATATTATAGCTTTTTGAAAATAATTAGAATGATCAAGATATTTAATACTAAGATATTAGTACTAGTCTTACAATGCTTTATTATATGAATCAGCCATTTTTTGCAGGAACATATAATTTAAAAATCAATAAAATTTATAAATTCTATCATAATCCTGTAGAACACTATATTTTTTCCTTCCAAGTGGTGCATATATATTTTTCCTTCTGTATTATAGAACACATCATCATCATTATTACTATATTAGACATTGTGAGAAGGATGGCAAGCTCATATTTTCGTCCTTGTTCATTAAGAATACTTAATCTGGCTGGAAACATAAAGCAAATTCATGTTAATAGACAACTTCAATGAAGAGTGCTAAGTGAAGGGTGAATTAAGTAGCAGAATTTAAGCAAAATCTTAAAGAATAGTCAAAATTTAGACAGACAGAGGTGAGAAAAGAGGGCCAAGCAAAGAAAACTAGTTGAGAATGGTGAAGATAAAATAGAATAAAAGCGTAATTTTCAACCAGTTGGAACCATCTGAGGAAGTTTAAAAAATTCATGTGCTGAGGCTACTCTAAACCTATTAAATAAGACTCTTTGTGGGTGGTACCAGGAATCATTATTTCTGAATCTTCCCAGGTGATTGATTCTGTAGGGACACCAACTAGAGGACTGCTGGAGAAAAGCATGATGTAGTCACTGTCAGACCTGCTTGGCTAGGACTTGGCTAGAACAGCAGTAGAAAGGGAAGCAGTTTGAATGGAAATAAACATGCCAGGATAATTACAAAATCTTGTAGATCTTAGTTATTGGGGATTGAGGGAAACAAGAAAGAAAAATAAGTTACATTCAAGTTTTCAATTTCCAGCGACTAAAACTGTGTGACAATTAATTGTCAGAAGAAAGAGCTGGTCCTAAGATGGAGAAGATGATGACTTCAGGTTTCAGTGTATTGATTTTAAGCTAACATTGAAATTCCAGTCTCCTCTAGGCATCCTATCCCACTTAAAGGGAACAGGATATCTAGAGGGTTGAGAAGCACTGTGAAGTTCACAGTCTAGGGACATAGATACTTTAAAAGACTACAGTCAAGTCATAGGACTGTAGAATGTTTCCTCTCCCCTTACACCTTACACCACATCATAAAGACCTATTTACTTTAGTTCCTTTTACTTAGTACATCATGTTCCACTAACAAGAAAAAATTACAAGGCATACTAAAAAGCAAAAACCAGTTTGAAGAGGCAGACTAGCACCAGAATCAGAGTCAGATATGACATTCAATGTTGAAATGATCAAATCCCAGTATTTGAAAAAATTGTGATTAATATGCTAAGGAATTTAATAGAAAAAGTGGACAGTGTACAAGAACAGATAGGTGATGTAAGCAGAGAAATGGAAATTCTAAGAAAGTATCAGAAAGAAATGTTAGAGATCAGAAACACTGTAAAAGAAATGAAGAATGCCTTTGATGAGCTCATTAGTAGAATAGACACTGCTGAGGAAATAATCTCTGAGCTTTTGGATATAGCAAAAGAAACTTTCAAAACTGAAGGTAACAAGAAATAAGACTGGAAAAAATTAAAAAGAACAGAATATCCAAGAACTGTGAGAAAACTACAAAAGCTGTAACATACACATAATGGGAATTATAGAAGGAGAAGAGAGAAAGGAACGGAAAGAAATATTTGAAACCTAATGACTTAAAATTTCCCCAAATTAATGTCAGACACGAAAACACAGACCCAGGAAGCCCAAAGAAATTGAGTAGGGTAAATGCCAAACAAAATAAAACAAAACTACACCTAGGCATATCATATTCAAACTGCAGGAAATGAAAGATTAAGAAAAAATCTAAAAGAAGCCAAAGGAAAACAACATCTTACCTGTAAAGGAACAGAGATAATTATATCTGACTTCTCTTCATAAAGCAGGCAAACAAGAAGAGGGCAGAGTGAAATATTTAAATAGTTGAGAGAAAAAGCCCACCTGCCTAGAATTCTATATCCTGCAAAATTATCCTTCAAAAGTAAAGGAGAAGTAAAGAGTTTCTCAAACAAACAAAAGCTGAGGGAATTTGCTGCCTCAAGAATAGGCCTGACTTGCAAGAATTGTTAAAAGAAGTTCTTTAGAGAGAAGGGAAATGATATAGGTCAGAAACCCAGATCTACATAAAGAAAGGAAGAGCCCTGGAGAAGGAATAAATGAAGGGAAAATAAAAATTTTAATTTTATTTTTCTTATTCATAATTGATCTAACAGATGACATTTGTTCAAAGTAGTGACCAGCAACAAAGTATTCAATTATATATGCTTATGTATAAGTGAAATGAATGACAGCAATGACACAAAGGACGAGAGAAGAATTAGGAATACTTTGTTATGGAAGGTTACCTATTGTTATCTAAGCCTATGTGTGAAGCTGTACAGGGTTATTTGAAACTACAGGTGGATTAGTTGTAAATGTATACTGCAAAATCTAGGGCAACCACTGAAAAAATTAAGAAAAAAAATCATAACTGACAAGCAAAGAGAGGAAAGAAAATGTAATTACATAAAATGCTCAGTGAAAAGCACAAAAGGCAGTAAAAGAGTAGAGAACAAAATAGGAACAAAGAACAAGGGCAATGAATAGAAAACAGTAACAAATATGGTAGATATCAATTTTTTTTTTTTTTTTTTTTTTTTTTTTGCGGTACGCGGGCCTCTCACCGTTGTGGCCTCTCCCGTTGCGGAGCACAGGCTCCGGACGCGCAGGCCCAGCAGCCATGGCTCACGGACCCAGCCGCTCGGCGGCACGTGGGATCCTCCCGGACCGGGGCACGAACCCGCGCTCCCCTCATCGGCAGGCGGACTCTCAACCACTGCGCCACCAGGGAAGCCCTGGTAGATATCAATTTATCTGTATCAATAATAACTTTAAACATCAGTGGTCTAAAAACATCAAATAAAACACAGAGATTGTCAGAGTAGATCAAAACACACACCCAGCTATATGTTTTCTACAAGAGAGCCATTTAAAATATAAAGATACATATAGATTAAAAATAAAAGGATGGAGAAAGATATATCATGCTAACACTAATTTAAAAAAGTTGGAGTACTTAAGTTAATTTCAGACAGAGAAGACTTAGAGCAAGGAAACTAATCAGGGATAAAAAGGGCCATTAAATAATAAATGGAATCAACTTTCCAAGAAGATATAACAAGGTTTAATGTGTATGCACCTAACCAGAGAGCCTCAAAATATGTGTTATTGAGGAATAACATGTACATTGACTGCATCAATTTCAAGTGTAAAATTTTGAGTTTTGACATTTGTATATATCCATGGACCTCCATCGAGATTAAGATACAATATATTTCCATCATCTTCAAAGACTTCCTGTGCCCCTTTGCAGTCTCCCTCTTCCTTTGCTAAGGGCCAGAAGCAACCATTGATCTGCATTTTGTCACTATAGACTAGTTTGTATTTTATATCAATGGAATCATATTGAATGTACCCATTTCAGTTTGGATTTTTCATTTAGCATATTGCTTTTGAAATTCATCCATGTTGTGTGTTTCAGTAGTTCTTCTTATCATTGAGTAGTATTTCATTGTATGACTATATATTGTACATTTTCTTTATCCATTCCCCTGTTGATGGTGTTTGGAATGTTTCCATTTGGGGGCTATTGTGAGTAAAGCTGCTATGAACATTTGCATATGAATCTGTGTAGACATATGTTTCCATTTCTCTTGAGTAAATAAATACTGAAGAATGGAATGACTGGGTATATGGTAGGTGTAGATTTAGCTTTTGAAGCTATCAAACAAATTTCCATAGTGGCTGTACCATTTCACATTCCCATCAGCAGCGTATGAGAGATCAAATTGCTCCACATCCTTGTCAATACTTAATATTAGGTGTCTTTTAAAATTTTAGCCGTTCTGGTAAATGTGTAGTAATATCTCACTATGGTTTTAATTTGTATTTTCTTGATGAATTAGAATGTTGGTCGTTAAAAAATTTGAATTCATTTTGAATCCAGCCCACTCAATTGTGCCAAATGATAAAATTCTAATTTGCAGAATGCCTGTGCCTTTTTAGAATAGTCATCTAGTTTGACAACAGTAAAAATATTTGATACATTTTGCATAGAACTTCTCTTTTCATGATTCTTGCTCAGCCTCTCCAACACTAGCCACTTGCCACTCCAGAGGACTGTTCCTTAGACTTCAGGCTGCTCCCATTAAAGGTCAGGAATGCAGACTCATCTAGCAGCTCACACGGGTACATCTTGCCCTGGCTGCTGAAGTAGGTGTCATTAGGGGCCAGCACTTTGGTGGGTGGGCTGTGCACATTACAGTGGAGAGGCATGTGTGAATGTGACTCCCCGTGCCCTGCCTGCTGGGGCAAGGTAGTGCTGTGCCATCAGACTCTGTTCTGCCGGAGAGTGCCCAGCAAAGAGACCTAAATGAAAGAGCCTGTTCCTGGGTGGAAGCTGCTGGTCCAGAGTCTACCTACTCCAGGTACTGCCCCTCTGCGTCTTCTTGGGCAAAACTCTTGCCTGTCTGTGCAACACTAATGTGCTTTGGCACTCTGGTTGAGGTGCTGTAGACCAGACTCTTTGCATCCAAGGCTTATTACATAGATTTTTCAAAGTTTTCAAAAAGGCATTTTCTTACAGTATCTGACTGCTTAAGACTTTTGAGACCCAAAGAACATACAGTGCAGTTGTTTAAAACAATATTTTATATGTGAAGTTTTCTAATAAGGGCAGATGCAGTACTTTGAACACATCGTGAATAATGAACATGGAAGAAAACTGCACATTTCAGTCTTTCAAAAATGTTTCCAGGATTCCTGAAGGACAAGATTATATGGGTTGGTATGCAGAAAACGAGGCACCATAACTGATAGGCTTTAAAGCATCCTGGGCTTACCTTTGTGACGTGTGATTGAAAAATGGAGCAGCTTTCCTTTTGATTTTCTTTTCCATATGTTTTTTACATTCAGCTATCCAAGAGCTATATCATTAATCCCTCAAAATGGCCTTCTTTTTATTTGACACAAGTTTTTGTTTCCGAAGGCTAGCGCCCATCCTGTGCTCTGTAGGACTCTACCTCACATGTTAAACTTTCCATCAGCTGATACTAGCAGTGTAAAAGCTTTCTAGTTTTGATATCTCTGAGTTAAAATGAGGTAAACATTTACTTAGCACAAAGGTTTTAGCAATAAGATGATGGTTAAGACTTCCTGATCTGTGAATTAGAATCTGCTTTTGTTCAGTTCAGTGAACCCATATTTTACTCACAAAAATGAAGTTTCATGGATTGTACAATTAAATGAATCAGCACACATTAATCACAATTACTTGGTAAAAGGCTATGACATATATTTTGAACAAAATAAACAATAGATCCTCTGTTCCAAGAAATGTTTCGTCTAGGAAAAAATGATTTTGTAATTCAAACCAGAAATTGCCCTAAATATTTAGCCCATATTGGCTCATTTTGCATGCCATTTTATCTGGGCACTTTCTGTTGACATTTTTACCCCTGCATCACCCATCTGCACACACATTTGTCATTCTTCTGCTGAATTTGGCTCTAGTTGGGCAATGGGAAGTTAGGGCTAGTGGAATAATGCTGTTATGTGAAGGATATCATTAGAGGACAAAATTGTACTTCAAAGACCAAGCACATATGGTTTTGACTTTTATAAAGATGGCAGGTGGACATGAAGAAAAGGTTGATTTCAAATTTATTTCCATGATAGGAAGAATTTCTTGAAAGTCTGAGAAAGATTAATTTCCAATTTGGAATTCCTAATAACTGAAACATGATAAGGGTTTTACAACTTCCTGAAGTAAATTTTCTGGATGACCAAGCCATCTTCATATAAACCAATGGAATGGTTTAACATAAGTCTCAGAATGATAGAATACCAACAAATGTTTGGTAAGAGAAGCTTTGGAAAGCCAACACATGTGGAGTGTCATCCATTTGAAAAGTTTTAACTAGAGGATTTATAACATTAGTGAACTAAAAAATAAATAATTAACTTGTAAATATGATCCACATAAAATCGTTTCAAAAATTTGTTCTTATTTTAAAAGACCAATATGTTATATATCAAATTTAATTTTTAATGCTGTTCAGCATATAAGGGCTTTCTTGTACCCTAGAATGTTAAAGTTTCTTTAATGGTGATAGATAGCTAGTGGGAAGCAGCCGCATAGCACAGGGAGATCAGCTCAGTGCTTTGTGACCACATAGAGGGGTGGGATAGGGAGGGTGGGAGGGAGGGAGAAGCAAGAGGGAAGAGATATGGGAACATATGTATATGTATAACTGATTCACTTTGTTATAAAGCAGAAATTAACACACCATTGTAAAGCAATTATACTCCAATAAAGATGTAAAAAAAAAAAAACAAAAACTGGGTTTATCTAAAAGCAATTTTTTTCTTCTGTTTTTATGACGCTTCCAATCAAACAAGGGTAAAGATTGGACAAACACAAATAATAATGCAATAATATAATTCTACTGTTACTAATTATCCTACAGACATTTGCACATGTGATATTTGCACATCCTCCAGCAATATTTACAATAGCAAAACTACAAGAAATCACCTAAATGTCCATTTGTAGGAGACAAATTTGATTAGGTATGCTACAAATGAACACTGAAATTCTATACCCTGTTCCACAAAATAACACAGATCTATATAGATGCTAAGGAATAATCTCCAGGATATAGTGATAATATAAAAAGCAAAGTTCAGACCAGTATGCAGAATATACTAGCATTTATATAAAAAGGATGTATAAGACATACGTCCTTTATATATATAATTTTATAAATAAAACTACTGACTCAAAATTTAAAAATAAGGTGCTTTCATTTCCCCATTCATGTTCTGCATACAGGAAGAAAAGGGACTGCACAGTCCCCAGCCTTGAAGTTACATATATCTTTGTACAGTCATGTATTGAAGTGAGTAAGCAATCAGGGGTCTTTTTATAAAAATTTTTCTGGGATAAGGGCTTCCTTTTCTGAGCCCTGCTTTTCTTTTTCAGTAGTCGGGATTTTTGTGAGATGGGGTTGCTTTTGGGCAGGGGTCTCTTTCACACAAAGAAGTTCTGGATGGAGGTAAACTGTACCAGAGCAGGCTTGTGGGCATGCCTGGCAGGGAATGAGGGACAGGGGTGTTTGTTATTTCCATCTTTGTGGCAGGCAAGAGTCCTATACTTCATAGATCTTTTGTAGTTTTTAGTGAAATTCTCCAGTGTAATTGATTCTCTAGGACAGTGAGTTTAGGAAAAGGTTTTAGAACAGGTCTTGGAGGATTGGATGAAGATTGATACTGGGAGGCAGAGGATAATAGGTATCTTCTCTAAATGAGAAGGGATGTCACTTTTGGGGCACAGGAAATGGGGAGGAAGTATCTTCTCAGTAGGTATTACCAATATCATAAGAATCCCAGATAGAAGAGTAGCTCAGTTCTTGGGCCCTAGACCCAGACCAGGTGCATCCTGATACATCCCCCCTCCCCCACCCCCATCGATAGTGGCCCAGGTGGGTGGCCCTTTCCTTCCCTGGCTACACCAGCAGAGATTGAAAGGGAGCCTATCTGGGATGTGGGGTAAGTAGAGATAAAGCCTGGGAAAAACTCGCTCTCTGTTTCCCTGGGACCCACTATCTCCCATACTCACTCCCCCACACAGTCATAAGAGGCACCAGCAGGGACTCAGCAGGAACCCCAGCAGTATCAGGTAGACAAAGCATACTAGCTCTGAAAACTAGATTGTCATCAAAACCACAGTATACAAAAGTAGGCCAGGACCTTTACCTTTACCAGGACCAGAGTCTCCCAACATAATACCCAAAATGTCCAGAATGTAATTGAAATCACTCATCATACCAATGTGGAGGAGGAAAAATAATCTTCCCTCTACCTTCTAGGTTCTTCTCTGAGACCCGCCCCCCACCTGCCCATAATAAAAGAAAGAGTAACAAGAGAAAAACACACAGAAGTTTATTAACATGTATACCTCAAGTAAACATGGGAGATACCTAATAAACCGGAGTAAAAATCTCAGAAATGGCCCAAGCCACCACCTTAAATACCATCTTCTGCTAAAGCAAAAAGATGTTGGGAGATGTCCAGTTACTGGAGGTGACCAGGAAAAGTACAGTAAGATTGTTATGCAGATTTAAGTCTGGCATCTTGTCCACTGATAAGAGTTTCTTGTGATTTAGAGTCATCCTTCTCTTCCTGGTACAGAAATGGTGACACACTTACAAATGGAGATTTCCATTATAAAGGTAAATTTCCCTTACAAAATGGTAAATTTTACTCTTTATAGAGCTTCTCCTGTGTTTGCTTTTTGTTAAAAGCAATCAGCTCAAAATAATCCTTATGACAAGGAAGCATATTTTGGGGCGGCATATTCTGCTACCCTTCATGGAGAACCAAGAAAATCGCAGCTTGAATGAGAAAAGACAGTCAACAGGCACAAAAAATGAGATGAACCAGATATGGGGATTATCTGAGAGAAATTTTACATCATCATCATAAAAATGTTTCAATAAGCATTCTTGAAAGAAATGAAAAATTTAACATCACCAAAAATATAGAAAATGCATATATTAAAATATACTTCCAGAAAGAAGTGCTCTCACTCCCTCTTTTGAGAACACCAGAATCACAACTAACTGCTGAACAATCATCAACAGGAAGACACTGGTACTCACCAAAAAAGATACCCCACACCTAAAGACAAAAGAGAATTCTCAATGAGATGGTAGGTGGGGTGCAATCACAATAAAAGCAAATCCCATAACTGCTGGGTGGGTGACTCACAAACCGGAGAACACTTATACCACAGAAGTCCACAGACTGCAGGGAAGGTTCTGAGCCCCACGTCAGGCTTCTGGAGGTCTGTCAACGGGAGGAGGAATTCCTAGAAAATCAGACTTTGAAGCCTAGTGGGATTTGATGGCAGGACTTTGACAGGACTGGGAGAAACAGATACTCCACTCTTGGAAGGGCACACACAAAGTAGTATGCATATCGGGACCCAGGGGAAGGAGCAATGACCCCAGAGGAGACTGAACCAGACCTACCTACTAGCGTTGGAGGGTCTCCTGCAGAGGCAGGGGGTGGCTCTGTCTCACCATGAGGACAAGGACACTAGCAGCAGATTCTGGAAAGTACTCCTTGGCGTGAGCCCTCCCAGAGTCTGCCATTAGCCCCATCCGGGTAGGCTCCAGTGTTGGGTTGCCTCAGGCCAAACAACCAACAGGGAGGGAACACAGCCCCACCCATCAGCAGTCAAGCAGATTAAAATTTTACTGAGCTCTGCCCACCAGAGCAACAGCCAGCTCTACCAACCACCAGTCCCTCCCATCAGGAAACTTCCACAAGCCTCTTAGATAGCCTCATCCACCAGAGGGCAGATAGCAGAAGCAAGAAGAACTACAATCCTGCAGTCTGTGGAACAAAAACCACATTCACAGAAAGATAGACAAGATGAAAAGGCAGAGAGCTATGTACCAGATGAAGGAACAAGATAAAACCCCAGAAAAACAACTAAATGAAGTAAAGATAGACAAACATCCAGAAAAAGAATTCAGAATAATGATAGTGAAGATGATCCAGGACCTCAGGAAAAGAATGGAGGCAAAGATCAAGAAGATACAAGAAATGTTTAACAAAGACCTAGAAGAATTAAAGAACAAACAAACAGAGATGAACAATACAATAACCGAAATGAAAACTACACTAGAAGGAATCAATAGCAGAATAACTGAGGCAGAATAACGGATAAGTGACCTGGAAGACAGAATGGTGGAATTCACTGCTGCAGGACAAAATAAAGAACGAAAAGAAATGAAGACAGCCTAAGAGACCTCCGGGACAACATTAAATGCCACAACATTTGCATGTTAGGGGTCCCAGAAGGAGAAGAGAGAGAGAAAGGACCTGAGAAAATACTTGAAGAGATTATAGTCGAAAACTTCCCTAACATGGGAAAGCAAATAGCCATCCAAGTCCAAGAAGTGCAGAGTCCCATCCAGGATAAACCCAAGGAGAAACACGCCGAGACACAGTAATCAAATTTGCAAAAATTAAAGACAAAGAAAAATTATTGAACGGAACAAGGGGAAAATGGCAAATAACATACAAGGGAACTTCCATAAGGTTAACAGCTGATTTCTCAGCAGAAACTCTAACAAGCCAGAAGGGAGTGGCATGATATACTTAAAGGGATGAAACGGAAGAACCTGAAACCAAGATTACTCTACCCAGCAAGGATCTCATTCAGATTTGATGGAGAAATCAAAAGCTTTACAGACAAGCAAAAGCTAAGAGAATTCAGCACCACCAAACCAGCTCTACAACAAACGCTAAAGAAATTTCTCTAAGTGGGAAACACAAGAGAAGAAAAGGACCTACAAAAACAAACCCAAAACAATTAAGAAAATGGTCATAGGAACATGCATATTGGTAATTACCTTAAATGTGAATGGATTAAATGCTCCAACCAAAAGACACAGGCTTGCTGAATGGATACAAAAACAAGACCCATATATATGCTGTCTACAAGAGACCCACTTCAGACATAAGGACACATACAGACTGAAAGTGAGGGGATGGAAAAAGATATTCAATGCAAATGGAAATCAAAAGAAAGCTGGAATAGTAATACTTATATCAGATAAAATAGACTTTAAAATAAAGAATGTTACAAGAGACAGTGAAGGGCACTACATAATGATCAAGGGATCCATCCAAGAAGAAGATATAACAATTATAAATATATATGCACCCAACAGAGGAGCACCTCAATACATAAGGCAAATGCTAACAGCTATAAATGAGGAAATTGACAGTAATACAATAATAGTGGGGGACTTTTAACACCTCACTTACACCAATGGGCAGATCATCCAAACAAAATTAATAAGGAAACACAAGCTTTAAATGACACAATAGGCCAGATGGATTTAATTGATATTTATAGGACATTCCATCCAAAAACAACAGATTACACTTTCTTCTCAATTGTGCATGGAACATTCTCCAGCATAGATCACATCTTGGGTCACAAATCAAGCCACAGTAAATTTAAGAAAACTGAAATCATATCAAGCATCTTTTCTGACCACAACGCTATGAGATTAGAAATAAATTACAGGGAAAAAAACGTAAAAAACACAAATACATGGAGGCTAAACAATACATTACTAAATAACCAAGAGATTACTGAAGAAATCAAAGAGGAAATCAAAAAATACGTAGAGACAAATGACAATGAAAATATGATCCAAAACCTATGAGATGCAGCAAAAGCAGTTCTAAGAGGGAAGTTTATAGCTGTATAAGCCTACCTCAAGAAGCAAGAAAAATCTCAAATAAACAATCTAACTTTACACCTAAAGGAACTAGAGAAAGAAGAACAAACAAAACCCAAATTTAACAGAAGGAAAGAAATTATAAAGATCAGAACAGAAATAAATGAAATAGAAACAAAGAAAACAATAGCAAAGATCAATAAAACTAAAAGCTGGTTCTTACAGAAGAAAAACAAAATTGATAAACCATTAGCCAGACTCATCAATAAAAAGAGGGAGAGCACTCAAATCAATAAAATTCAAAATGAAAAAGAGAAGTTACAACAGTCACCGCAGAAATACAAAGCATCCTAAGAGACTATTATAAGCAACTCTATGCCAATAAAATGGACAACCTGGAAGAAATGGACAAATTCTTAGAAAGGTATAACCATGCAAGACTGAACCAGGAAGAAATAGAAAATATGAACACACCAGTCACAAGTAATGAAATTGAAACTGTGATTAAAAATCTTCCCACAAACAAAAGTCCAGGACCAGATGGCTTCACAGGTGAATTCTATTAAACATTTAGAGAAGAGCTACTAACACCATCCTTCTCAAACTCTTCCAAAAAATGGCAGAGGAAGGAACACTCCCAAACTCATTCTATGGGGCCACCATTACCCTGATACCAAAACCAGACAAAGATACTACAAAAAAAGAAAATTACAGACCAATATCACTGATGAATATAGATGCAAAAATCCTCAACAAAATACTAGCAAATAGAATCCAGCAACACATTAAAAGGGTCATACACCATGATCAAGTGAGGTTTATCCCAGGGATGCAATGATTCTGTACTATACGCAAATCAATCAATGTGATACACCATATTAACAAATTGAGGGAGAAAAACCATATGATCATCTCAATAGATGCAGAGAAAGCTTTTGACAAAATTCAACACCCATTTATGATAAAATCTCTCCAGAAAGTGGGCATAGAGGGAACCTACCTCAACATAATAAAGGCCATATATGAGAAACCCACAAAAAACATCATCCTCAGTGGTGAAAAACTGAAAGCATTTCCTCTAGATCAGGAAGAAGACAAGGATGCCCACTCTCACCACTATTATTAAACAGAGTTTTGGAAGCTCTAGCCACAGCAATCAGAGAAGAAAAAGAAATACAGATTGGAAAAAAAGAAGTAAAGCTGTCACAGTTTGCAGATGACATGATACTATACATAGAGAATCCTAAAGATGCCACCAGAAAACTACTAGAGCTAATCAATGAATTTGGTAAAGTAGCAGGATACAAAGTTAATGCACAGATATCTCTGGCATTCCTATACACTAATGATGAAAAATCTGAAAGAGAAATTAAGGAAACACTCCCATTTATCACTGCAACAAAAAGAATAAAATACCTAGGAATAAATCTACCTAGGGAGACAAAAGACCTGTATGCAGAAAACTATAAGACACTGATAAAAGAAATTAAAGATGATACCAACAGATGGAGAGATATACTTTGTTCTTGGATTGGAAGAATCAATATTGTGAAAATGACTATACTACCCAAAGCAATCTACAGATTCAATGCAATCCCTATCAAATTACCAATGGCATTTTTTACAGAACTAGAACAAAAAATCTTAAAATTTGTATGGAGACACAAAAGACCCCGAATAGCCAAAGAAATCTTCAGGGAAGAAAACGGAGCTGGAGGAATCAGACTCCCTGACTTCAGACTTTACCACAAAGTTACAGTAATCAAGACAATGTGGTACTGGCACAAAAACAGAAATATAGATCAATGGAACAAGATAGAAAGCCCAGAGATAAACCCACGTCCTTATGGTCAGCTATTCTATGACAAAGGAGGCAAGGATATACAACGAAGAAAAGACAGTCTGTTCAATAAGTGGAGCTTGGAAAAGTGGATAGCTACATGTAAAAGAATGAAATTAGAACACTCCCTAACACCGTACACAAAAATAAACTCAAAGTGGATTACATACCTAAATGTAAGACAAAAGAGGAAGAAATTTCTCTACCCTTCTAGGTTCTTCTGGCAGGTCTAAGAATTCAGTTGACATGAGACGGATTAACAGGAGAAAATCAAAGTTTAATAACATGTATATATGGGAAAGATTCAGGGAAACCGATCAACTCGCCAAAATGCTGAAGCCCTCACCTTAAACACCATCTTCAGCTGAAGACAAAAGGAATTGGGGGAGGAGCTTCCCTGGTGGCGCAGTGGTTGAGAGTCCGCCTGCCGATGCAGGGGACACGGGTTCGTGCCCCGGTCCGGGAAGATCCCACATGCCGCGAGGTGGCTGGGCCTGTGAGCCATGGCCGCTGGGCCTGCGTGTCCGGAGCCTGTGCTCCGCAACGGGAGAGGCCACAACAGTGAGAGGCCTGCGTACCGCAAAAAAAAAAAAAAAAAAAAAAAAGGATTATTATTAGAGAAGTTGAGACAAACTAGCTTATTTAGTGTCATATAAATTGAAGGAAGAAAACCTATAAGGAGAGGGTAATCTGTAGATTCAAATGCTACAGAATGCAATAGCAGACTGAACAAAGAGAATTATCATTTTGATTTGGCAGTTAGTAAGTGTGTGTTTGCTGGAATGTTAGGTTGATGGAGGCGAAGGCCAGAATACAGTAGAATGAGGAGTGATGGGGAGAGGTAAGGAAGTGAAGATCCAGCTGAAAAATGTTTTTCCATACTTTATCACAAACTGAGAATGATCATTCTCTCCCAATGGACACCCTTAATACTTAATTTGTATCATTTACTGATACTTTTAATGAAAAAATATGGCTTCTGGATATTTGTATATACATTTTATCTCCCTATTGTGATTGGTATATATTTTTATATACTTTATAACATAAAAATAGTAACTTAGGTGGTATGTTCAATGATTAACTATTTAAACAGTGCATAGTTAGGTAAGATTCCAACTATTTCATGAACTTACACTGACCTCTCTAATCCTTTCTTCCTCCACTGAACTACAATGTTGATTGTCTATATCCATCACCCTTTTTAAACACTTCCATATTTTAGTTTGAAGATTCTTAAAGAAGTGTGTGTATCTGCATTGTTTTTATTGTCCAGGAGGTCTAGTAGATCCTCAACCACTGACTGTTCTACTCAAAACAATACCCTCTTCCCTGCATCCTCAGGTTGCCTCTTCAAAACTGGTGACACCAGCAGAACCAACCAAGCCAAGCAAAATTCAACCAAATCAAATCATATGATATGCAAATGAAGTTGAACTAAATTAAAACATAACAGGTCTCATACCCCTGAGTTCCTCTGTTTACATTTATGAACTGTTTATAAATATAGTTCCTATTTCCATATCTGTGAATGTATGAACTCTTGAATACCAATTTGAAAATTTTCTTTGGGAATGATTTTCCATATTTTTAGAAACAAGGTAAGGTGTTCACCCAGAGCGATTCATAATAGGCTACTTGGGGAGCTTACCTAGGGACTTGGTGAATATCTTGGTAAAGCTTTCTAGAGACTCTAAACATCTATGTCAAATTGCCTTAGCAATTCAACAGTAGAGAAAAGTTCTGAAAGAGCTGTTTCCCTAGCAAAACTTCTGAGACATTTTTAGAATATTAGACAAAATAACCCCAATCCCTGGTGGGGTTGCTTTAAAAAAAAGTAGAAATAAAAAAGGTGGAATCGATGGATTAGGTAAAAGTTGAAACTGAACATTGAGGGCATCTCAACTAGCACCAAATCAATTATATCCCTTTTTCTATCCTTCTCCTAAAAACCATCTGGGGCTGTCATACAGCTTCAGCCTCTTAGCACTGTCAAGAAAGAATTGTCCAGATTGTCAAGAACACATACTTTACATGACTTGTACAACACTTATATGAAGAAGGCAACTTATACAACAATGGGTAAAATTATATGGTGTTCAGGAAGTCTGTAAGTATGAATAGCTTTAGGGTAACGTAAATGTTTATAAAGCTCAGTCAGCAGTTAGAGACTTCACACTTTCTTCCACCAAACACCTAATTTATTTTTTTTCTTAAAAAAATTTTTATTACATTTTCAATTCAGGATATTTTCAGGCACTAGAATATAATTTGGTCTTTTCAGGTTTCAATAATCTTATGTCTCTGGTTGTTTCTCTTTCACCCATCACAAGTCTTTAGGAATGCAAGATCATTAGAAAGTTCTTTACTTCATTACCTAAGGGCTATGGAGGAATATGGAAAGGGTTCTCAGTGATTTTAGTTTACCATACAAATGGCATGTTGGGTATTAGTAATTAGAGTTATTGCACATCATCTTAAGTATCTGAATGCTCTCAGAGTTTCATTCATTTGACTAGTCACTATAAATGAGCTAATTAAGCATTAAGAATATAGGTCCTGGGCTTCCCTGGTGGCGCAGTGGTTGGGAGTCCGCCTGCCGATGCAGGGGACACGGGTTCGTATCCCGATCCGGGAAGATCCCACATGCCGCGGAGCGGCTGGGCCCGTGAGCCATGGCCACTGAGCCTGCGCGTCCGGAGCCTGTGCTCCGCAACGGGAGAGGCCACAACAGTGAGAGGCCCATATACCGCAAAAAAAAAAAAAAAAAAAAAAAAAAAAAAAAGAATATAGGTCCTGGTCTCATAGAGCTTATCAGCTAACCTGACACAATAGAAAAATAAATATCCATGTGTTCTAATTTTAAGGAAAGTCCTCTGAAATGGAAATGATATCATTCTAGGGAAAAAAATAGGACTTAAATTTCAAGTTTTTTTCCCTGTCTTACATGGTTCAAATATGAGTTCAAATGTTTGTGCTCATTCATAAGATGTCTGTAATCATCTAAGGATGTTCATTGAATCTTTACAATGTTAATTCTGTGTCATTCTTTGTTCTCTAGCACATTGTTCCTCTACCCAAGTATTTTTCAAGATTCACTGCATTTTTGAGACCTAAATATTTTCCTGACTTGTTCTAGACCCTTTGAGGGAGTGAACAGAAGGATATTCTATGTGTCAAGGCAGTGTCTCCAAAGAATCGATTATGAAATGGCCTGCTGCTAAAGAGGCCCTGAATTATGTATTAAGACAATTTTATTTTGTTCGTATCTTGGATGCCACCTTCAGAACCAAATTATTGCCTTTGAGAAGGAAGACAATTGCAAAAAATATCTTTGACTTAGCTACACATACATGCTTGGCATATTACTTGGGATGGTATGGACAGTCATTTTAATGGTCATTTAGACGTCATCATACTCTACAGAGAATAAGACTTGGGAAGTTAGAGCAGATGACTTCCAAATGACATTGCACTTCTGACACGTCGTGACCTCATGCTTGCTATTATGTGGATGAGCAAACTGAAGGGCACATTGAACAGACAGCTCAAGTTTAACAACCTGAAATCTGAAGAAGAACCAGCAATGATTTCTCTCACATTTGGTGTTAGATGATGATTTATTTACCTCTTTTTATTTATTATTTTAAGTGTCTTTTTTTTTTTTTTTTTTTTAAGTTACGCGGGCCTCTCACTGTTGCGGCCTCTCCCGTTGACTGGCCCAGCCGCTTCACGGCATGTGGGATCCTCCCGGACCAGGGCACAAACCCTGGTCCCCTGCAATGTGTCCCCTGCATTGGCAGGCGGACTCTCAACCACTGCGCCGCCAGGGAAGCCCCTAAGTGTCATTTTTTTAACTCATAGAAAAATGCCATAGACAACTGGTCCATCTTTTCTCTTTGGGTGGTTTCCTTCAGGAACTATGGAAAAGAGTTGGTATGAAATTAAAGTTTCACAGAACAAAGAGTTCTATGAAAAATCATGTATTCCATGATTATGCTCCAAACTTGGATTGACAAACATGTAATCATGGACTTCGGAAAGATGCTGCCGTAAGAGCCAGCTCACTTCTCTACTTCTTCTCACTGCAAATGCATGCTTGGAATTTGTTTGTTTGGAATCTTTCTGTTTTTATGACTTTTTTTGTTGTTGTTGTTTTTGTTTTTTTTTTTTTTTGCGGTACGTGGGCCTCTTACTGTTGTGGCCTCTCCTGTTGCGGAGCACAGGCTCCGGACTTGTAGGCTCAGCGGTCATGGCTCACGGGCCCAGCTGCTCCGCAGCATGTGGGATC
The DNA here is from genome assembly GCF_008692025.1 of Phocoena sinus. Classification (NCBI taxonomy): domain Eukaryota; kingdom Metazoa; phylum Chordata; class Mammalia; order Artiodactyla; family Phocoenidae; genus Phocoena; species Phocoena sinus. The sequence goes on along the minus strand of NC_045767.1, from coordinate 29,281,316 downwards.
TTCCCCGACCGGGGCACGAACCCGTGTCCCCTGCATCGGAAGGTGGACTCTCAACCACTGCGCTACCAGGGAAGCCCTATGACGTGTTTTTTCAATTCCATTAAAATTCCTCTCTTTTTTCTTCTGTTTTTTTTGAAGCAAAATAATGTTACTGCCTTGGAGCATTAAATCATTAAAATGAAGGCAGGTATACTTAGCAGAAATTCCTTCCTTTAAAATGTTTGGTTATCGGTAAGTGATCGAACAGTGCATAAGAGGTTTAAGAGCAGGAATAAAATATCAGCAATATTAACCTTCATCTTAAGCTGGTGGTAGATAGAGCACTTGGCACCCTCAAAAGTCCTGCAACTCTTTTTAACCATTCAGCGTTTGGGCTCCTCAGACTGGCTAAGAAACATACAGCACTGCTGCTGAAGACTGGAAAAAGAGCTTGAGGTCAGAGGTCGACACAGTGAGGGAGTTTGCTCTTTAAGAGGTTATCTGTGGATCTGCAAAGCCAAAGTGTAATTGGGTTTTGTGATGTGATTTTAGTGTGTAATTGTATATGAGCTTAGATAGTTTCAAAGACAAGCTTGCAAGATTTTACCAGCTTGTTTGTAATAGCAATTTTAGGCATTGTGTGCAGTCTTGGATAGACAATTCAGAATGATCAAAAATAGCCATCAGATATAATACAGAAAGTACTTGATTCACCCTAATTATAATTTTAGTGAATTGATTTTACTGTGACATGTTCTTTCTTTTTAGGACATTGCATTGGCTATGAAAATAATTTAGTTTTCATGGCTGGTATCAGTATAGACAATTTTACGTCATCAGCATAGCTCTCGGTGTTTCAGAGTTTGCATTTACTTGAGGATTACTGAATCATTATAAGGAAAGAAAAAAGTTAGAGCATTGCAATTGTATGTGGGGGATTCTTTCTGCCTCTAAATTTTTTAGGTTTCTGATTCTTGAATATCCTAAACAATGAGAAATAAACATTTCCTTATTGTTTTAGTTGTTTAGGGTTGCCTTGATTAAGCTGTCACTGCTGTCAGTTATGTTCTTATAAGCCTGGTTGGATCTATTTCATGTTAGGAAAAAGCTCAGATAAACCCAGGAAAGCTTAATGTTTATCCAATGTGAAAATAATTACTCAAAAGTGTTATTCTTAATCCAGATAATTAGAGTGAGGAAGGAAAGATCAGTGTCATTGTGAATTATGCCCCAGCAATTGACTCTTGGTCCTTGTAAGTTTCAGGTGAAGATGTGAATGGATAAAGGTTAGATTAAACATAATCCAAAGTAGCTGCAACCTTAATCTGTTATGATACAAGGATGATCACTTAAAAAGAGCTGGATTGTGGGATTGTTTCTGGTTGGATAAGATGCTGCCCGACTGGGACTAGTCTTAAAACATGCTTAGCACCATGTCACTGCAGCTGTAAGCACTTGTGCACGACTGCAGCGCACCACAACTAACAGGTGCTCCTGGGCTCATGGTGCACATCAGGGTATCATACTTTCACAATATCTGGGCTTCACATTAACATGCCTTCCAATGGTCTGCATGGAAAAAATATTTCCTGTGACCTTTGTGGCATCTCTTCTTGGTTGTAATAAGCATGGATTTGGAATCTGCTAAAACTCTGGTATAAAGTATGCAGCCACATTTTAACAAAAATCGAAAGGCGTATTTGTAATTGAGCTTGTTTTCCTCTGTTTTAACATAGAAACTCTATTTTAAGTGTGATTTTTAAAGGTAATTCACAATGTTCATATAACTAATTTTCTATCAAGTATTTTGAAAATGAAGTTAGGCTTTTCTAAATATTCCTGTGGAGTTAAAAAATAATTTTTATGAAGTATGGGTAATAAGATCCAAAAAGGCTTTTAAGACATGATGAAAATCCAGCCATTTTTTTTAATTGAAAGGGAAAAATATTTGGAGTTTTATCTATTTCTCCCAAAAAATCTCAGAAATTTAATACACTTAATTTCTGAACGGCTAAATTGGTTTGCTTTGATTACAGAAAATAGAATAAAAAATATTTTTGCAATTCTCATGTGAAAACTTATTGCCTAAATTTAAAGGCATTTCTGTTTTATGACAAATGATTTTTAGCTAGTGTCTGAATGAACATTTTAATAATTTGTAACAGTCATTTATTTCTCTCCTGAGTAAAATTATACACTGCCACATTTATTGTTGCTAAATAGTTAAGAAAATAACTAAGGCAACGTAAAAAGATAATAAGATGTATGTTTTTTAAAACATATTTAGCTTATTTGGAATAATCAAAGTTCCAAGAGGTTAGTTTGTATATTTTTACAAAGTGTATTTTAAGAAATATCACTCTAATATATCAATATATTTTTAACCTTCATTGAAATCCAAATTTACTCCATCTGTTGCTTGTTGTACTTTGATAAATATATAAACATCGTATCCTGTAAATGTACCAGATATGTTTTCTAGTTACATTAATGACTTCAATACATATTTGTACAAAATTTATTTTCCAAAGACAATAAACATTTGTTGGGCATTCACCACCCACATTTAGGCACTTGCTCCATATTTTCACAAATTATTTAATATCATTAATTTATGCAACTAATGTTTTACTAAGGGACTGATAAGTGCCAAACAGTGGTCTTTCGGCTGTGACTATGGCAGTGAATAAAACAAACTCCCTGTCTTCATGAACCTTAGATTTTTGTGAGCAGAGAGAGAAAATAAGATAAAAAGAAAATGTATAATAAACAAAAGAGTGGCAAATGCAATGAAGAAAAGTGGATGGTTAGGGGATTAGGAATGGGGCATGGTGGATCACTATTCAAGATGAAAAGGTTAGAGACAGCCTCACAGAGAAGAGGACATTTGTGCAAAGACTGAATGGTAAGAAGAAAGGGTGATGTGGTGCTCTTGGATAAGGGTATACTAGCTTCTGGATAATTACTCTTTCTTTTTTTTTTTTTTTTTTTTTGTGTGCGGTACATGGGCCCCTTACTGTTGTGGCCTCTCCCGCTGCGGAGCACAGGCTCCCGACGCACAGGCTCAGTGGCCATGGCTCACGGGCCCAGCCACTCCGCGGCATGTGGGATCTTCCCGGACCGGGGCACGAACCCGTGTCCCCTGCATCGGCAGGCGGACTCTCAACCACTGTGCCACCAGGGCACCCCAATTACTCTTTCTTAATAAACAGAAAAATTAGCCAGGCAGATTTTTCATCAGGTATTCAAAACATAGTTATCATTTTAGAATTTACTGATGAGTTTAGCCAGAATACTAGATTCTTCTCTATATTAAAAATATATATGTTAAAATTGAACAACCTTCAATAAGTTGTAGTTCTAAAATATTTGTAAACACATTGTGTGCTTGATTTTGGAAGAACACAAAGGTGTCTTTTTTTTCCAGATAAGGATGGAAAACATATAGCTCTTGGTCTTCAGGAAAATGTGCTTGTATTCTTGTATGGGAGAAGAAGAGCAAGAAAGAAGAATGTCTCTTGTGTTTATTCAATTGCCTGTGAGTGCTACAGGCCTGAGGAATTGTGTTGTCATTGTGTGTTCTACCACCTATAGTCGTATGTCTCCAACCAGCCTTGCCTTGTGAGTTAGTTGATATAGTAGGCCTAATGGCCACTGTGTTTAGATATCTTGCCTACCTGACTTATTGTCACTAGAACTCATTTTTTCCCCTTAATTTTCAAAACACTATTTCATTGCAAATATCCCCAAGAGAAGTTACGTTTAAAATTTTTGTCATTCATTTATATTTCATTAATATAAATTCATTAATATAAATGATTTTGCTAAGGAAGAATAGAGTATGAACATGAAGTTATTAGGTTCTCAGACAAGGAAAGGAAGATAAGGGACACAAATGAGAGAAGAAAACTGATGGAAAGGGGAGGTTGAAGTTACTAAAGACAACATTTCCCTACTTCACAGCTCTAGAACAAGGACTTTGAGGAACAGCTCTAGGCAATAGTCTATTAGGACCACCTAATAGAAAAGAGAGAATAAGGCACAGTACAAAGGTAAAGTCAGATGAGAATACAGAAGTCCAGAGAGACGTGACAGCCTTTGCCCAGGTTCGTACACACAGTGTCAGCAGAGCTTTGAAGAACTCCCAGTTTAGTGCACTGTGATAGCAAATGACTTCTAGACTGGTACAAACAGCCTCAAACTTATGAATAGTGTTCAAATGATCAGCAAGCTTCTATTTTCTCATACGGAAAAAAAAGCTATGAGTAGTTAGATTCATAATAAAGCTGAACCATAATATTCCTGAGCCCCAAATTCTGAGGCCTCTGTACAATAATCATCTTTGAGCCCAAGTTGCCATAAGCCCCAAATCCTATTGAACACGTCATGGTATTCCCTTCCTCTAACCCTTGACTCTTTAGCTGAGTGACTTGAGGCTTTTTGACAGAGACGAAATTGCATAGAGATGACGGCTGCTGGGAAGACCCCAAAGCAGGTTCAACTGGGGAGACCAGGAAACGTCTTTTGATGTGGTTCTTTGAAGGTGGGAGTACCGGAGTAGGTGAAAACTCTGGGCACTGGGATCACCAGCAACAGCTCTCACAGTTGTGAAGGGAAGATCTGATGGCCAGTGAGGATGAGATCACAGGGGCAGAATGACAGCAACGCTATTATATATTGGATAGCAACCCATTAAATGTACTTAGGGCAGAAACAGCCCTTGGTCGGTATGGTTGGCATCACATTGTTCCTTGGGGGAGTGTGAAGGAGTTATCAGTCCATTGGAGTAGAATTAAAATGCAATATTGTGCTGTTTTAATTTTTTTAGGGAAAGATTTTTTTTCATCTTTTAAATAATTTTAATTTTATATTGGAGTAGAGTTGATTAACAATGTTGTGTTAGTTTCAGGTGTACAGCAGAGTGATTCAGTTATGCATATATATGTATCTATTCCTTTTGAAATTCTTTTCCCATTTAGGTTATTACAGAGTATTGAGCAGAGTTCCCTGTGCTATAGAGTAGGTCCTTGTTGGTCATCTATTTTAAGTACAGCTGTGTATACATGTCAATCCCAAACTTCCAATCTGTCCCACCCTCCCACACTTCCCCTCTGGTAACCATAAATTTGTTCTCTAAGTCTGTGAGTCTGTTTCTGTTTTGTAATTAAGTTCGTTTGCATCATTTTTTTTTTTTAGATTCTGCATGTGAGCGATACCATATGATATTTGTTTTTCTCTGTCTGACTTACTTCACTTAGTATGATAATCTCCAAGTCCATCCATGTTGCTGCAAATGACATTATTTTATTCTTTTTAATGGCTGAGTAATTTCCATGTGCTTTTTAATGATTCATTTAAAAATAATTATTTGTCCTCGTGAAACAATTAAATCCTCCCTTACATGCAGAAAGAGAGAAGATTGACACTTATAATGATAGGAAATAGACATTTAGGTAAAACAATCACCAGGGTACAACCTAAACACAGAATGTTTGCCTTGGTAGAAGTCATATAACTTATTAGTACATTTCACAGAGACAAGGGAGAGGCACCACATGATCACCTCAATTGATTCAATATGTAAAACAAATAGAAATTATTAGTATATAAGGAATAGAAAGTAAAGCAACTTCCTGAATATAAAATATTATCTACTGTATTTTGTCAATTCTAAGGTGTATCTTCACAATTGTTTGTATCTCAAGTATGATTAAATAAACCATTTCACTTAAAGGTGATCCTTTATGCCCATTATCTTAAACTAAGAAATGAAAGACAAAGATGGTCATTATTACTACTAATGATTTAACTGTTTCTGAAAACTCTTGACAAGAAAACAACACAAGAGCAGATATAAAAGCTATACTATCAGGAAAAATACGAATCCATTGTTATTAGCAGATTATACGATTGTATTTCTAGAAAACCCAAGAGGGTTAGCAGATAAGTTATTAGAACTAATAAGGGCACTCATTAAGTGGCACGATATAAAATAAACATGTAATATTAATTACCAAATAGGGCCTTATTACACATTTTCTAAGCAAAGAAATGATGCTTGTCTTGAAAAGTAACAAGATAGTTTTGACAATAGTTTAAAAGTTATTTATGTTAAAAACACCCCAAGCATAATAAAAGGACAAGTAGTGACTTGGAAAAATATTAGCAATATATATAACAGGCAAAGAAGTAGAATTCTGAAATATAAAGAACTCTTAAAAATAAAGGGAATAGCCTCCACAGGAAAATGGCAAAAAAAAAAAAAAAAAAGAGATAAATCACAAAATCACTAATTTCTGAAAAAAAGAAAGCTCCATCTCATTAATGTTAAATTAAAATAACCATAAAATACCACTTCTTTTTGTGTTAGTTATCTACTGCTGTGCAATCAACTACTCCAAAACTTAGTGACTTAAAGAACAAATTTTCATTACCTCACATTTTCTGTGGGTGAGGAATCCAGGTGTGGTTTGGTTCCTCCAGGTCAGAATCTCTTATAAGGTTGCAATGGACTTATCATTTGAAATGGAGTCATCTCTGGTTCTCTAGTTCGACTAGGGGAATATCTGATCTTAATACCCTCAAGTGACGGTTGGCAAACCTCTGGTTCTCCCTAGCTATTGGCCAGAGATATCAGTTCCTTGCCATGTGCATCTTTTCATGGGGCTACTCACAACTGGCAGCTTTCCACAGGGGAGAGGGGGAGGGGGAGGGGAGGGAGAGAGTCCAATATGGAAGCTGCTGTCTTTTTGTAACCCTAATTTTGGAAGTGGCATCTGGTGTTCCTACCGCATTCTATTGAATAGAAGTAAATCAGGAATCCAGCCCAACTCAAGGGGAAAGGATCACACAAGGATGTGAATAGCTGAGGGCAGGAATCACTGGGGGCTGTCTTAGAGTCTGTGCATTCATACCTCCCATTAAACAGCAAAGATTAAAAATAAACATTTGAAAGAAATCCACTGGCAAAAATTTTGTGTTAAAAAGGTGAGGTGGAATATAGGCTGGTAAGCGTATACATTGGTATAAACTTTCTGGAGAATATTTTGTCTAATGTGTAATAAGCTGTTTATACTTTTGGATCCATAGTTACATTTCCAGAAATTTATCATAAAGATAAAAGAAGAGACACACACAAAGATTTATGTGAAGGACTGTTCATCAGAGCCTTATTTATAACAAAAGGTAGTAAACTAACTTCCACAAATAAAGGTACAGTGATTTACAGTTAAATCTGGATGATAGACTATTTTAGTCACTTTATGATGTTTCTGAAATACATTTCACACCATTAGTTGAGGATTACAATGTTTTTAAACAAAAAGTTGCAAACTACTGTGTAGAATGCTTTTGATTACACTGAAATTTTTATATGTAGTATGTATACATATAAATATGTATATATGTATATATATACATATTTATATGTATATATATATATATACACACACACACACACACACACACACACACATAGAGACAGAGAGAAAGGACAGACACTGAGAGAGATAGAGATATAAATAATATTATTACCAGGGTGTAGCTTTGGGTAAGAAGACTAGAGGAATTGTGAGTGAAACTTTTAAAAACATAGTTTGATTGGTAAAAATGTCTATGTATACAAAAAATAACTTTCCCCAAATTTTCTTTTGCTCCTTCATTTTCTCTTGCCAATGCAAAGTAGAGGGCTATGATTTAATGTAAAGACATGATTAGCTGTGCTGGCAGCAGTATGGCCTGTCACTCTAACTGGTGGTGTGCCACATGATGGACAGGACCCAGACTATGGCATACCACAGAACTGAGAGCTCTTTCCATACCTCAAGGCCCAGTATTAGTCTTGGCTAAAATACTATGTGATGATAACAAACACTATACTATAAAAGTAATTTCATGTTGGCATACATTTAACATTATTTGATGCTTTTTAGCTAAAGTTACTGAGTTTTAGCTATGCTTCTAATATGAGTCTAGTATCTATCTTGTACAAATCTTCAAGAAGTCAAATCTCACCACCATCAGTTAACATTTTTCAAATCACCATAATGTACTTGAAATTAGAGTAGGTAGGCATTTGAAACAAAGAGATCAATCAGGAAAACGCTTATTCTTTACTTTTTGGCTTTAGATATCCACTTAGAGATTTCACATATAACTGAGTCCAGCCCATGACTTCATCCTGTGGAAATCATTTCTTTAATGTCTGCCTCTTCTGCTAGACTGTGAGAAACATGCGGGCAAGGACATTATCTGCCTTTCTCATCTATTCTATTTCTAGTAACTTAGCACAGTGCTTCTCAGGAGCTTCTCAGCAGCACAATATTTCTTTATTAATTGAAGAATGAATGAAGCTCTGGGCATTTGAGTCTGCTTATGGTAACATGTCTGGGACCTCTCACCTTGCTTCTGTCCTGTTTCTATTCTCCCAGAGACAGGGGAATTTTCAATTCATAATGATTGTCTATTAGATTTGACAACATTCCTTTCCCCAACTTTTGTACCACCCCTGATGTAAAGTACTGAGAAAGGAAGATAATTCTCTAAATAACAAACTAAAGAATAGCCAATTCTGATAGGAGACTTGGTTTTATTTAATCAGGTAACACAAAATAACTGGTATATCTGCCCTTTTCATTTGGTTAAATGTGTTGGGTTTTTGGTCATTATGTTTCCATGTACATCAGTCTTCCGTGGAGTTCAAGTCTAATGTGTGTGTGTGTGTGTGTGTGTGTGTGTGTGTGTGTGTGTGTGTGTGCATATGTTCTAGTGTGACAGGGAGAATAATGGCCCCCAAATATGTCCATGCCCTAATTCTTGGAACTTGTGAATATGTTACCTTATATAGCAAAAGGGACTTTGCAGATGTGATTAAAGGTAAAGGCTTTGAGATTTCCTGGATATCTGGTGGACCCGTGTAATCACACATATGCTTTAAAAGTGGAGAACATTTGCCAGCTATGGATAGAGATGTGAGAATGGAAGAATGATCAGAGAGATGTGGCATTGCTGTCTTCGAAGGTGGAAGCAAGATGCCGTGAGCCAATGAGTGTAGGAGGCTTCTGGAAGCTGGAAAGGCCAAGGAAACAGATTTTTTTCCTTAAGCCTCTGAAAGGACCACAGCCCTGCCAATGCCTTGATTTTGACCCTGAGAGCCACCTGATGGATTTCTTTTCTTTCTTTTTTTTTTTAAACATCTTTATTGGGGTATAATTGCTTTACAATGCCTGATGGATTTCTGACCTTCTGAACTGTAAGATAATAAATTGTATTAAGTAACTAAGTTTGTAATTTGTTATAACAATAGTAGAAAATAAATGCAGTGATATTTTGATTAAATTTATGTGAATCTATTTGCTTAGCTCTAGAATAGTTATTTTAATAAAAACGTTGATTCAAAAATTATATCTTTATATCAGCTTACTGTTTGGCTAAATTTAAATACATAGGGATTTTACAAATTGGCCGTGTTGGTTAAAAGAAAACACAATCAGGTGGCCAGATGGAATTTTAACAGGTAGGGTCTCCTTCCTGCTCCTTTTTGGGGACTTTTGTGGGAATCATTATAAGTAGTTAAATTAAGAGTATATGTTGAGGTGAACATGTTTCCCTTCTCCTAGGAGATGGAGAATAGCAGGGGTGGGGGGTGGGGTGGAAGGTGACTTGGTATTTGTGGTCAGGTTGGTGAAATATTTTGTGGGCTTGTTGATTTTATATATGACTCTTTTAGTCATAGTCTCTTGGCAATGTGACAACAGTACCCTTTATCTTGAGTTTTCTAGTACTTGACTTGTTAATATCAACATGGGAATAGAAAGATGAAAATAAGAAACTCGAAGGCTAAACAAATTATACAAGATTATGATTAAAATTGAGTTGGAGGTTAAAGTTGGTTTCTTTTATTTCTACCTCTATTATTTAACTATGGTGTAAAAAAATAAGCAAAACCTCAGAAAGTTAAGAAGCAACCAATTTTTATACAAATTCTTTATTTTTTATAAAGTATTTCTACTTAAGAAATTTTGTAAGATTTCAGCTATTTGAAGCAATGCAAATATCTTCAAGTTCAGAAATAATTTTTCTTCAGTTTGGCATATGTGCTGGTTTTCTATTACTGTTGCAACAAATTACCACAAATTTGGGGCTTAAAAAACACAAATCTATTCTCTTACAGTTCTGCAAGTCAGAATCTGAAATGAGTCTTAGTAGCTAAAATCAAGGTATCGGCAGGGCTGGAGACTCCAGAAGAGAAGCTGTTGCATTGACTCTTCCAACTTCTAGAAGCTGCTCCGATTCTTTGTCTCCTGAGCTCCTCACTACAATCTATTGCTCTGCCATTACATCTCCTCCTTTGATTGGCACTCTTCTTGCCTCCCTTTTATAAGTGCCTTTGTGATTACATCATACCCATCCAGATAATCCAGTAAAGTCTTCCCAACTCAAAATCCTTAATTTAATCACATCTACAAGTCCCTTTTGCTTTATAGCATGATACTTAGAGTTTCCAAGGATTAGAATATGATGTATTTAGTGTGTGTGTTTGTGTGTGGGGAGGGCGCATTATTCAGCCTACCACAGTATAAACTAGAAATCACAAAAGCTCTGAAACTTCTCAATATTGTCCTTATCTTTGAAGTCCTGATTCTCCCTCTGCAAAGGAGATTCCCTATAAAAGTCCCTGGTAGTCATGTCAGTCAAGACACTACATATAATTCACAGAATAATCGCACTGAAGTGTTGTCTGAGGCTTGGAAATGACTTAGTCCATAAATTTTTTTAAAAGTCTTTATTGAATTTGTTACAATATTGCTTCTCTTTTATGTTTTGTTTTTTTTTTGGCCGCAAGGCATGTGGGATCTTAGTTCTTCGACCAGGGATCGAACCCACACCTCCTGCACTGGAAGGCGAAGTCCCAACCACTGGACTGCCGGGGAAGTCCCTAGTCCATAACTTTCTGAATCAATGAGGAAATAGATTAAAGCTTTTAAATTATTATCCAAAGTTACCTGCAAAACTTAGAGGTAGAGCACGGGCCAAAAAAAGACAAAGAGAATCAACACTTACTGAGTGCCCATCATTTGCCGTACACTCTATGTGTTGTAAATCTTCTGGGTCAGTCTCTTTACTTTCAATTTTCCAGATACAGCGAGTGAGACTAAAAAAATAACTGACAAATCTAGGATCACACAGATATTTTGGTAAACCTGATTCCTGGTCATTAATATCCACTGCCCCTTCCTGTATTGCTTTGCCCTGTTGAACTCAGATGTAGATATGTGATTTGTTTTAGTCAATGAAATGTGTCTCTTCTGAGCTGAATTTTTAAAAGTTAGAATTGGTTTTGCCATATGCCTCTTGACTGTGCCACAATAACTGGAAATGTCGATAAAAGATGCTCTGTTAGCGGGGGTCTTATGGAGAAACGACCTAGACACCAGTACGTGGTCTAAGCAAGAATTAAACTAATGCTATGGTAAGCCACTGAGTTTTGGAAGTCATTTGTTACTCCTGTATAACCTAACTTATCCAGTTATTGTCAGTGACAGAATTTGAACTCAAGTCTGTCAGATTTCAAAGCCTATGTTCTATAATCTAGACACGGATTCTTATTTAATGTTTTTTTTTCCACACTGTGAGACGTGCAAAATATGGCCAAGCTATCATGTACTATGGACTGGATATAAAGACTTGGCCTTAAAGAAGTCTGTGATGTAAGTGGATATTAATATTTAAGAAGGACTAGATTATTACTGTCTTAACATTTTCTCACCAATTATTAGACTATACTTTATATGAAAGAAACTGGGTAACGATGTTGAGCTTAGTAACAGATAATAAGCAGTAGAGTGGAGAACATGTGGTAGAGCTCATCTAAATTGCCTTCTAGATATTGCCTTTCTTAATCCTCACAAAATCCCTGTCAAGTAGGTGTTACTATTCTCCTCCTATTTTTTAGATAAGGAAACCAAAGCACAAGCAGTACATGGTGGAGGTTGCATTAGAACTGGCTATGTTCCTAAATCGTATTTAGCCCCTTTATAATCAAACATGTTAATTTACTCCAAATGTTCACAATCAAAACCAACACATTTAATATATGGGTATCTGATTAAGAGTACCGGAATATAAATTAAAATTATATTTAAAATTTTGTATTGCAAATTCTGCTTTATTTGGGGTTTTACATATAGGTTGTTCTTCTATAATAAGATACTAATCAATTCAAAGTGTAAATCAAACCAGATTGGTGGTTCCACAGAAATGTCTGGCTGTCTGACCAAATTAATGGAGTAGCTGTAATTAGGCCTACAGTGTTCTGTACATCTTCCCCTGTAACCACCAGAGTTTTTAATCACAACTACTCCCATTGTCACCATTTTTTAAAAGTCTATGGCTATTGCTTCAACTAAAATACACATATATCCACGTTACTACCCTCTCCTTTCTTTTTTTCACTTGTGCCACTATGATAATTTGACGTCTCATCTCCTTGGCTTTTGTAAGGACTTAATGATTTTGTAAGTATTAGATCTGAAGTTCAAGCACCATGCAAGTCAAGTCACTGTATTTGGCAAAGCCCTGTCATAAGGAGTGATTGATGCATTGTTGTATTTATTTATTTTTATTTATTAACATTTCCATTTTATTTATTTTTTATATCTTAAAGATTGGATTTTTATTTATTTTTTTAATTTTATTTTTTATTTATTTATTGTTACATCTTTACTGAAGTATAATTGCTTTACAAAGGGGTGTTAGTTTCTGCTTTATAACAAAGTAAATCAGTTATACATATACATACATCCCCATATCTCTTCCCTCTTGCATCTCCCTCCCTCCCACCCTCCCTATCCCACCTCTCTAGGTGGTCACAAAGCACGAAGCTGATCTCCCTGTGCTATGTGGCTGCTTCCCACTAGCTATCAGTTTTAAATTTTGTAGTGCATATATATGTCTATGCCACTCTTTCACTTTGTCCCAGCTTACCCTTCCCCCTCCCCATGTCCTCAAGTCTATTCTCTAGTAGGTCTGAATCTTTATTCCTGTCTTGCCCCTAGATTCTCCATGACCATTTATTTTTCTTAGATTGCATATGTATGTGTTAGCATATGGTATTTGTTTTTCTCTTTCTGACTTACTTCACTCTGTATGACAGACTCTAGGTCCATCCACCTCACTACAAATAATTCGTTTCTTTTTATGGCTGAGTAATATTCCATTGTATATATGTGCCACATCTTCTTTATCCATTCATCCGATGATGGACACTTAGGTGGCTTCCATGTCCTGGCTATTGTAAATAGAGCTGCAATGAATATTTTGGTACATGACTCTTTTTGAATTATGGTTTTCTCAGGGTATATGCCCAGTAGTGGGATTGCTGGGTCGTATGATAGTTCTATTTTTAGTTTTTTAAGGAACCTCCATACTGTTCTGCCTAGTGGCCGTATCAATTTATATTCCCACCAGCACTGCAAGAAGGTTCCCTTTTCTCCACACCCTCTCCAGCATTTTTGTTTGCAGATTTTTTGATGATGGTCATTCTGACTGGTGTGAGATGATATCTCATTGTAGTTTTGATTTGCATTTCTCTAATGATTAGTGATGTTGTGCATTCTTTCATGTGTTTGTTGGCAATCTGTATATCTTCTTTGGAGAAATGTCTGTTTAGGTCTTCTGCCCATTTTTGGATTGGGTCGTTTGTTTGTTTGACATTGAGCTGCATGAGCTGCTTGTAAATTTTGAAGATTAATCCTTTGTCAGTTGCTTCATTTGCAAATATTTTCTCCCACTCTGAGGGCTGTCTTTTCATCTTGTTTATGGTTTCCTTGGCTGTGCAAAAGCTTTTAAGTTTCATTAGGTCCCATTTGATTATTTTTGTTTTTATTTCCATTTCTCTAGGAGGTGGGTCAAAAAGGATCTTGTTGTGATTTATGTCATAGATCATTCTGCCTATGTTTTCCTCTAAACAGTTTATAGTGTCTGGCCTTACATTTAGGTCTTTAATCCATTTTGAGTTTATTTTTGTGTATGGTGTTAGGTAGTGTTCTAATTTCATTCTTTTACATGTATCTGTCCAGTATTCCCAGCACCACTTACTGAAGAGGCTGCCTTTTCTCCATTTATATTCTTGCCTCCTTATCAAATATAAGATGACCATATGTGCGTGGGTTTATCCCTGGGCTTTCAATCCTGTTCCATTGATCTATATTTCTGTTTTTGCACAAGTACCACACTGTCTTGATTACTGTAGCTTTGTAGTATAGTCTGAAGCCAGGGAGCCTGATTCCTCCAGCTCCGTTTTTCTTTCTCATGATTGTTTTGGCTATTCAGGGTCTTTTGTGTTTCCATACAAATTGTGAAATTTTTTGTTCTAGTTTTGTGAAAAATGTCATTGGTAATTTGATAGGGATTGCATTGAATCTGTAGATTGCTTTGCATAGAATAGTCATTTTCACAATATTGATTCTTCCAAGAACATGGTATACCTCTCCATCTATTTGTATCATCTTCAGTTTCTTTCATCAGTGTCTTATAATTTTGCATACAGGTCTTTTGTCTCCATAGGTAGGTTTATTCCTAGGTATTTTATTCTTTTTGTTGCAATGGTAAATAGGAGTGTTTTGTTAATTTCACTCTCAGATTTTTCATCATTAGTGTATAGGAATGCAAAGGATTTCTGTGCATTAATTTTGTATCCTGCTACTTTACCAGATTCATTGATTAGCTCTAGTAGTTTTCTGGTAGCATCTTTAGGATTCTCTATGTATAGTATCATGTCATCTGCAAACAGTGACAGCTTTACTTGTCCTTTTCTGATTTGGATTCCTTTTTTTTTTCTTTTTCTTCTCTGATTGCTGTGGCTAAGACTTCCAAAACTATGTTGAATAATAGTGGTGAGAGTGGGTAACCTTGTCTTATTCCTGATCTTATTGGAAATGGTTTCAGGTTTTCACAATTTAGGATGATGTTGGCTGTGGGCTTGTCATTTATGACCTTTATCATGTTGAGGTAAGTTCCCTCTATGCCCACTTTCTGGAGGGTTTTTATCATAAATGGGTGTTGAATTTTGTCAAAAGGTTTCTTTGCATCCTTGAGGTGATCATATGGTTTTTCTCCTTCAATTTGTTAATATGGTGTATCACATTGATTGATTTGGGTATATTGAAGAATCAGTGCATCCCTGGGATAAACCCCACTTGATCATGGTGTCTGACCCTTTTAATGTGCTGTTGGATTGTGTTTGATAGTATTTTGTTGAGGATTTTTGCATCTATGTTCATCAGTAATATTGGCCTGTAGTTTTCTTTCTTTGTGACATCTTTGTCTGGTTTTGGTATCAGGCTGTTGGTGGCCTCATAGAATGAGTTTGGGAGTGTTCCTCCTTCTGCTATATTTTGGAAGAGTTTGAGAAGGTTAGGTGTTAACTCTTCTCTAAATGTTTGATAGAATTCACATGTGAGAACATCTGGTCCTGGGCTTTTGTTTGCCAGAAGATTTTTAATCACAGTTTCAATTTCAGTGCTTGTGATTGGTCTGTTCATATTTTCTATTTCTTCCTGGTTCAATCTTGGAAGGTTGTGCATTTCTAAGAATTTGTCCATTTGTTCCAGGTTGTCCATTTTATTGGCATAGAGTTGCTTGTAGTAATCTCTCATGGTTCTTTGTATTTCTGCAGTGTCTGTTGTTACTTCTCCGTTTTCATTTCTAATTGTATTGATTTGAGTCTTCTCCCTTTTTTTCTTGTTGAGTCTGGCTAATGGTTTATCTATTTTGGTTATCTTCTCAAAGACCCAGCTTTTAGTTTTAATGATCTTTGCTATTGTTTTCTTAATTTCTTTTACATTTATTTCTGCTCTGATCTTTATGAATTCTTTCCTTCTCCTAACTTTGGGGATTTTTGTTCTTCTTTCTCTAATTGATTTAGGTATAAGTTTAGGTTGTTTATTTGAGATGTTTCTTGTTTCTTAAGGTAGGATTGTATTGCTATAAACTTCCCTCTTAGAAGTGCGTTTGCTGCATCCCATAGGTTTTGGGTTGTCATATTTTCATTGTCATTGGTTTCTAGGTATTTTTTGATTTCCTCTTTGATTTCTTCAGTGATCTCTTGGTCATTAAGTAGTGTGTTGTTTAGCCTCCACGTGTTTGTATTTCTTACAGATTTTTTCCTGTAATTGATATCTAGTCTCATAGCGTTGTGGTCGGAAAAGATACTTGATACGATTTCAATTTTCTTGAATTTACCAAGGCTTGATTTGTGACCCAAGACATGATCTATCCTGGAGAATGTTCCATGAGCACTTGAGAATGTGTATTCTGTTGTTTTTGGATGGAATGTCCTATAAATATCATTTAAGTCCATCTTGTTTAATGTATCATTTAAAGCTTGTGTTTCCTTATTTATTTTTATTTTGGATGATCTGTCCATTGGTGAAAGTGGGGTGTTAAAGTCCCCTACTATGAATGTGTTACTGTCGATTTCCCCTTTCATGGCTGTTAGTATTTGCCTTATGTATTGGGGTGCTCCTATGTTGGATGCATAAATATTTACAACTGTTATATCTTCTTCTTGGATTGATTCCTTGATCATTATGTAATGTCCTTCTTTGTCTCTTGTATTAGTTTTTATTTTAAAGTCTATTTTGTCTGATATGAGAATTGCTACTCCAGCTTTCTTTTGGTTTCCATTTGCATGGAATATCTTTTTCCATCCCCTCACTTTCAGTCTCTGTGTGTCCCTAGGTTTGAAGTGGGTCTCTTGTAGACAGCATATATATGGATCTTGTTTTTGTATCCATTAAGCCAGTCTGTGTCTTTTGGTTGGAGCCTTTAATCCATTCACGTTTAAGGTAATTATCAATATGTATGTTCCTAATACCATTTTCTTAATGGTTTTGTTATTGTAGGTCTTTTCCTTCTCTTGTGTTTCTTGCCTAGAGAAATTCCTTTAGCATTTGTTGTGAAGCTGGTTTGGTGGTGCTATATTCTCTTAGCTTTTGCTTGTCTGTAAAGGTTTCAATTTCTGTGTCAAATCTGAAGGAGATCCTTGCTGGGTAGCGTAATCTTGATTGTAGGTTTTTCCCTTTCATCACTTTAAATATGTCCTACCACTCCCTTCTGGATTGCAGAGTTTCTGCTGAAAGATCAGCTGTTAACCTTATGGGGATTCCCTTGTATGTTATTTGTTTTTTTTCCCTTGATGCTTTTAATATTTTTTCTTTGTATTTAATTTTTGATAGTTTGATTAATATGTGTCTGGGCATGTTTCTCCTTGGATTTATCCTGTATGGGACTCTCTGTGCTTCCTGGACTTGATTAACTATTTTCTTTCCCATATTAGGGAAGTTTTCAGCTATAATCTCTTCAAATATTTTCTCAGTCCCTTTCTTTTTCTCTTCTTCTGGGACCCCTATAATTTGAATGTTGGTGCATTTAATGTTGTGCCAAAGGTCTCTGAAACTATCTTCAATTCTTTTCATTCTTTTTTCTTTATTCTGCTCTGCAGTAGTTATTTCCACTATTTTATCTTCCAGGTCACTTATCCATTCTTCTGCTTCAGTTATTCTGCTATTGATTCCTTCTAGAGAATTTTTAATTTCATTTATTGTGTTCTTTATCACTGTTTGTTTGCTCTTTGTTTCTTCTAGGTCCTTGTTAAACGTTTCTTGTATTTTCTCCATTCTATTTCCAAGATTTTGGACATCTTCACTATCATTATTCTGTATTCTTTTTCAGGTAGACTGCCTATTTCCTCTTCATTTTTTAGGTCTGGTGGGTTTTTACCTTGCTCCTTCATCTGCTGCATATTTCTCTTCTTCTCATTTTGCTTAACTTATTGTGTTTGGGGCCTCCTTTTTGTAGGCTATAGGTTCGTAGTTCTGGTTGTTTATGGTGTCTGCCCCCAGTGGCTAAGGTTCGTTCAATGGGTTGTGTAGGCTTCCTGGTGGAGGAGACTAGTGCCTGTGTTCTGGTGGATGAGGCTGGATCTTGTCTTTCTGGTGGACAGGTCCACGTCTGATGGTGTGTTTTGGGGTGTCTGTGACCTTATTATGATTTTAGGCAGCCTCTCTGCTAATGGGTGGGGTTGTGTTCCTGTCTTGCTAGTTGTTTGGCATAGGGTGTCCAGCACTGTAGCTTGCTGGTCATTGAGAGGAGCTGGATCTTGGCGTTGAGATGGAGATCTCTGGGAGATTTTTGCTGTTTGATATTATGTAGAGCTGGGAGGTCTCTGGTGGACCAATGTCCTGGACTTGGCTCTCCCACCTCAGAGGCACAGCCCCGATGCCTGGCTGGAGCACCAAGTGCCTATCCACACAGCTCAGAACAAAAGGGAGAAAAAAGGAAAAAAAGAAAGAAAGAAAGCAGATAAAATAAAATGAAATAAAATAAGGTAAAATAGATATTAAAATAAAAAGTAAAAAATAATTATTAAAATTGAAAAAGTAATTTAAAAAATGAAAGAAAGAAGAGAGTAACCAAACCAAAAACCAAATCCACTAATGATAACAAGTGCTAAAAACTATACTAAAAAAACCAAAAAACAAAATGGACAGACAGAACCCTAGGACAAATGGTAAAAGCAAAGGTAGACAGACAAAATCACACAGAGAAGCATACACATACACACTCACAAAAAGAGAAAAAGGCAAAAAAAAATATATATCTTTGCTCCCAAAGTCCACCTCCTCAATTTGGGATGATTCGTTGTCTATTCAGGTATTCCACAGATGCAGGGTTCGTCAAGTTGACTGTGAAGATTTAATCCGCTGCTCCTGAGGCTGCTGGGAGAGATTTCCCTTTCTCTTCTTTGTTCTCACAGCTCCCGGGGTTCAGCTTTGGATTTGGCCCCGCCTCTGCGTGTAGGTTGCCAGAGGGCGTGTGTTCTTTGCTCAGAGAGAACGGGGTTAAAGGAGCAGCTGATACAGGGTTTCTGGCTCACTCAGGCCTTGGGGAGGGAGGGGTATGGATGGGGGGCGAGCCTGCGGCGGCAGAGGCCAGCATGACGTTGCGCCAGCCTGAGGCACGCCGTGCGTTCTCACGGGGAAGTTGTCCCTGGATCCCGGGACCCTGGCAGTGGTGGGCTGCACAGGCTCCCCGGAAGGGGGGTGTGGATACTGACCTGTGCTTGCTCACAGGCTTCTTGGTG
Organism: Phocoena sinus; assembly: GCF_008692025.1. Lineage (NCBI taxonomy): Eukaryota > Metazoa > Chordata > Mammalia > Artiodactyla > Phocoenidae > Phocoena > Phocoena sinus. The sequence continues at coordinate 29,262,193 of NC_045767.1, read as the reverse complement.
GCGGCAGCAGCGGCCTTAGCGTCTCATGCCCGTCTCTCAAGTCCGTGCTGATAGCCGCGGCCTCACGCCTGTCTCTGAAGCTCCTTTAAGTGGCGCTCCTAATCCCCTCTCCTTGAGCACCAGGAAACAAAGAGGCAAAAAAAAGTCTCTTGCCTCTTCGGCAGCTCCAGACCTTTTCCCGGACTCCCTCCCAGCTAGATGTGGCGCACTAGCCCCTTCAGGCTGTGTTCATGCCGCCACCCCAGTCCTCTCCCTAGGATCCGACCGAAGCCTGAGCCTCAGCTCCCTGCCCCCACCCGCCCCGGCGGGTGAGCATACAAGCCTCTCGGGCTGGTGAGTGTTGGTCGGCACTGATCCTCTGTGCGGGAATCTCTCCGCTTTGCCCTCCGCACCCCTGTGCGCTCTCTTCCATGGCTCCGATGCTTCCCCCCTCCACCACCCGCAGTCTCTGCCCGCGAAGGGGCCTCCTAGTGTGTGGAAACCTTTCCCCCTTCACAGCTCCCTCCCACTGGTGCAGGTCCTGTCCTTATTCTTTTGTCTGTTTATTCTTGTTTCTTTTGCCCTACCCAGGTACGTCGGGAGTTTCTTGCCTTTTGGGAGGTCTGAGTGAGATCTTCTGCCAGCATTCAGTAGGTGTTCTGTAGGAGTTGTTCCACGTGTAGATGTATTTCTGGTGTATCTGTGGGGAGGAAGGTGATCTCCGCATCTTACTCTTCTGCCATCTTGAAGCTCCTCCTGATGCATTGTTTCAGGTTTGTGAAAGCAGTTAGGGAATGGGCTCCTGGGACACCTGCCAGAAAGTGTGGACCTTACAAGATACTATTTCTGAAGCCAATCAACTTAACTGGGTAACACCTTAAAGTATGAAAAGCATCTTCCTTTGTGAGTCTATTGGTTACACAGACTCATGGCTTTGAAAATATGTCCCCTTTCTTAGCTGTTGACTAATATTAATACTGAACAGATGCATTTCTATTTCCTGTGACTTATGGATGTCATGTAATGGAGACCCTGAGTGACTATATAACCCGTTAACATAAAAATCACTTTTGATGATATAGTATCCAATGTTTCAAGGTCGCGGGGAATAACCTCCCAAATCATTCATTAGTTCTCTTACTGTTAATGCTGAAAATCTTCAGCACTCTGGTTTCTACATACTATTTTGACTTAACTCTTTATATTCCTTGTTCAGCAGGTTGAGGCTGTATTACTAAAGGTGAAATTCCAACTGTTCACAGTATATAATCAGGAGAATTTATCAAAGGAGTGGTCTATTGAGTAATCACCTAACATTTAGAGGTTACTCTTTTGAATACTTTGAATACTTTTCCTGCCCTTCTACTCCTCACCCCAACTTAGATCTCACTGAGCCTCAAGTGTCTGAAAGAAGTAAGCAAGTATAGGAATAATCAAATTGTATATGTGATAAAGATAGAAATATAAAAATACAGGGCTAGAAATCTAGCATCTTGAGCTTCAAAAACAATCTGCCATACATTTCGTCTAATATTTAGGCTTAAGCCTATTTTTTAGCAATTGGAAATCTGAATCTCATTTGCTGTGATTTCTCTTAAAAGCTTAGCAAAAGTGAGTGATGTTTTCTGGCTTGCTCTTATGAGCAGAACATAACCAGGAAGTCTGTTTCTCCGATAGTGGAAGGTTCTCTGTATTGCATTTCTTGTGCTTTACCCTGTGTGTTTGAGCCAATGTCATCAGTACATCTGGAATTAAAATTTAGGGTCTTAGAAAGACCTAAAGAGTAGTGTTAAATGAAACAGGAGAATGTTTTGATTTATTGGAATTCATGGTAAAAATCATGCATAAGTTATGTATACAAGTTATGGTCATTTTTGACATATGTTATACAGGAGTCACTTTCAAAAATTCAAGATATAGACTATAATTTCAAAAATATAAAAACAGAAAGAATTCTGGCTAAAAATTTTATTTAAGCTCTGCTTATTTGAAACATTATTTCAAATAATGTTTTATAGCTAATTATTTTAAAGCTAAAACATTTAAAACTTGCTTCAGTGTAAATATAGTTTAATTCAATCAGAAGAACAAAAGAAAGTATTAGATGCATTTAGGCATTATATAGGATTGTGGGCTAAGAGTGAGCACTACTACACAATGACACACACAGGTACATATAGATACTCACACAGAGAAAGACACACATATGGATATATATCTGTGAAAGTGTATATTTCATTTTATGTTTCTGTCTTTTATAATCTTGCAGCTTCACATATTACTTTTGTGTCTAATTGTTGAACATAATAAATATGTAATGCTTTGTTATTTCATTGACAATAATGTATTTTAACAGTGTTACAAAAACTTACCAGGTCTACCATGTTGTATGTTATTCAAATCATGGCCATAGAAAATGTTCACTTATTAATACATCTGGAATTTCTCTACTGAGTAATAGCAAATGTATTGCCATATTTTGTAATACTTCTGGATAGGACATAAGACCATTCAGTATATTCCTGGCACTAGAAACTTTTCTACCATTAGCTAATAGAATGTACAATTCCATGAAACTTCCATGTGTGGTTTATTGGAAACCACAAAATGAGTTCCAACAACTTAGTAGATAATTATGTCTTTACTGATAATCATATTTATAAAAATGTATATTTCAATTTAGTTCTCTAGGAAGAAATTATTTTCTTTTATTTGTAACCTTTTTAAACACAAATGCATGTTACCTGATATTCATTATGGCTTACAAATAAAATGTTCTGATCTTATCACTAAAAACCACCCACAAATACTACAGGTGGTTACATATCTTATGGGGGGAAATATATAAATTATATATATTAATATATATATAATTATTTAGAAGAAAACTGTGAACCTTAACTTTTTTTTTTTTTTTGCGGTACGCAGGGCTCTCACTGCTGTGGCCTCTCGCGTTGCGGAGCACAGCCTCCGGATGCGCAGGCTTAGCGGCCATGGCTCATGGGCCCAGCCGCTCCGCGGCACGTGGGATCTTCCCGGACTGGGGCATGAACCCGTGTCCCCTGCATCGGCAGGTGGACTCTCAACCACTGCACCACCAGGGAAGCCCTGTGATGCTTAATTTAGATGTCACCTTGTCTAAGACATGGAGTGCCCAGATTAAACATAATTTCTGGGTGTGTCTGTGAGGCTATTTCTAGATGATACTAGTACTTGAATTGGTAGACTGGGTAAAGTAGATTGTTCTCCCTAAACTGGGTGGACGTCATTTAATCTGTTGAGGACCTGAAGAGAACAGAAAGGCAGAGGAAGAGGGAATTCATTCACTCTACCTGACTGTTGAGCTGAGACATCAGTCTTCTCCTGACCTCAGACTGGGACTCATGCCATTGACCCTCCAGTTCTCAGGACCAAATCACTGGCTTTCCTGCCTGCAGACAACAGATTGTGGGACTTCTCAGCCTCTATAAGAGCATAAGCTAATCCTTTATAATCTTTCTCTCTCTCTCTCTCTCTCTCTCTCTCTCCATATATATATATATATATATATATATATATATATATATATATATACCTCCTATTTCTCTGTGAGAAACTTTTATTAGAAGTATGAAATTCCTTCATAGAATAAGTTGAGATATAAATAATAATCTGAATCAGGATTTATACTCAGTACAGACATCATCTTATTTTTGTAGTAGGGTCCACTACCATATTTTTGATGCCCAGTAGTAGTATGAGGAAGAGGAGAAGAATATGTTTGTTATATGATAGAGAATAGGTGAAGATTGCAGTGAAAATAATAGAGTGGAACAAGTAAATACAAAGGAAAAGATGGATTGCCTTTCTATGTAACTATTTCAGGGAGGGAGCAAACTGATATGGTCTGGTTCTAGATTGGCTCCAGGATTCAAAATTGTCCAAGGGAAAGTTCTTTATTTTTTTTTTTTTAAAGTTCTTTAAATAGAATTATCTCAATAAGCACATGTGTCCATGACTTGACAGCCATGAGCCAGGCCACATGTGCTTAGAATATTTCTTAAATAGTCATGGAAGAAAAAAAAATTAATTGTTAGAATGTTAATTACCACTAAATTCAAATAGTCCCTAAGATACATTGGCAATCTAGTAAATTGGCAGAGTGTTTAGGAGCATTTAGCCTTCCTACCCAGGTATGTTAACTTTGTACAGTAGTTAGAACTATAAATATCCAATGTTTTTTATTATTATCTTACAAAATGAAGTCAGAACTTCTTCTGGTCCTTGGGGAGTTAGAAACATCTCTTCAAATATGGTGTCACTGGAGTTTGTTTGTTTTTTATTCATTTTTGGCAGTGTTGGGTCTTCGTTTCCGTGCAAGGGCTTTCTCTAGTTGCGGCGAGCGGGCGGAGGGGGGGGCACTCTTCATCGTCGTGCGCGGGCCTCTCACTGTCGCGGCTTCTCTTGTTGCGGAGCACAAGCTCCAGATGCGCAGGCTCAGTAGCTGTGGCACACGGGCCTAGTTGCTCCGTGGCATGTGGGATCTTCCTAGATGGGCTCGAACCCGTGTCCCCTGCATTGGCAGGCAGATTCTCAACCACTGCGCCACCAGGGAAGCCCGTCACTGGAGTTTTTTAAGCACAAGTGAAGGTCTATTTAAAACTACCCACTTGGTTAACCTCTGAATCTCTTTTCTAGATTAACCAAAGCTCTCTCTCCCTCTTTGTAAAGAACAATGACTAAGAGGATCTGTACCTGGTCTCTCCTTTGGGGCGAGTTGTATACCCCCAAATGTTTTTTGTTCACCAAATATCTTTATGCTGATTGTATTTGTTATTCTAATTCCATAATTTAATTAAACATGAAATAAACCAATTACATTTGAGTGAATAAAGACTTTTGCTTCTATGAGAATTAAGTTGAATTCTACCTGATACATAGGAGTAATTGAACACGTGTTTATCTATACTCTTTCCAAAAACTCCACAAAGGGAAAGGACTACACGTTACAAGCCCATAAGGGATAAATAGGATGAGTAAGAAGACAATAACAGATAATTCATGTAGATGGGCATGTGGTAACTAACTTACAAGTTAAAACTCAAGTCATCATACAGGGAAGCCAATAAGAAAGCAATTCAACTTGTACCACAAAATTGTGCCAGGTTCCAAATTTTAGATACCAGATCGTACTGGGAACTAGGGTGAGGAGATGGGGCTGAAAACAGAAGGACTCGTTTCAAGACTTTCAACTCTGTACAAAGACGATTACAACTGCAGATCACTTTCTTCATCCATTATGCATCCAGGCATCTACTTTCTTCTGTAATAGGCAGAAGACTGGAGGTTTGCATTATGGAGATGGTGAAATAGACCTGTTCTGTATTCAGGGATGACAGACACTGCCATGGGCAAGCTGAAGGTAAGATTTACCCAATGGTACCCACATTATGATGACTTCAGTCCCCTTCCCGCAGCTGGGCTTACAGAATGTTTATACCCTCCAGAAAGGAGACTGAACACAACTTTCTGTAAAAACTGACAGCCTTAAAAGAAATGACATACACACACAGACATTCAGGATGTTGCTAGGAAATGTCCAGATGCTCACCTGGTCCTCCTAGAATGAAGTGTACTATCGCACAAGCCCTGTTCATATTGGCAAGGCTGTCGCGTTCGTGTGTGTGTGTTTTATTCTTAAATAGGACCTATTAAGCAAGAATTAGCCAAATATGATCTTTTCTGGATTAATGCTCTAATTTTCTACAACTTTCCAACTCATTTGGTCTTTCCATTCCCGCTCCCCTCTCCACTGTGGGATATCCTCAAATCTATTTTTAACCTTTTACTTTTTAAATTCCTTTTACTTTTTAAATTCAATAAATGTTTGTTAGTGTTCTCTGAAAGTTATTTTTCATATAGTATTCTATTCTAGTTTTATGGATTCTATATTTTCTGACATCTCTCAGAATTTACTGATTACGGGGAGGCATTAAATTTTATTGTCTCTGTGTCAATAATAAATAACAGAAAACATGTGCAAGAGAGCACACACACACACATGTACCCACAACAAGTTGAAAGTTGTGGGCAGATTTGATATTAATATGAATCACATTTAAAGAATCACTACAGAATTAGATATTAGCAAACCTACTAAAAGATATATGGGGAGAATGAAAAGTCCTATTTAGGTTTTATATTTGGGTTGCTTTGTAAGTATATTTAAGTCACGCTCTGCTTGGAAGAATCAAACCTGGATATGATAATATATGCACCAAGGGTATGATTAATGCTGGAAAAACTACAAAATTCCAATCAAGGGACTTAGAGGCACAGACCGACATGAGGGGAAGGAATACACAACATAATGCCTCAAGTTAAAAGAACATGTTTAAGGTCTGTGTATTTCTTTTTATTTTATACCTATTTTCCTCTGTCACAGCTTTTTTGTGACTAACTGACCAACGACTGGACTCGACCGAGCTGGATAAGAACGTGTCTGCAGTAGTCGCAAAGACCTAGCAGAGCTCTTGAGAAGAAGCAAAATGATAGCAGCTCTTCTCTTCTCAGTTTTGGAGAGCAGTTTTCCTGTATTTCATCCCACTTCTTACTGTGGATTAGGAAAAAAAAAAAAAAAGAAAACTCCAATTTCCAACTGCAAGCTCCATCTTATCTTAAAGTCTGGGATGGATAGGAGAAGGCTGCCCTTCTTTCTCCTAGAGGAAGGGTCTTCCTTTAAACCAATCAGTCCGGCAGCGTACCTAGCGGTTTCCTATCTCAGCTTCGCTGGATGAAAAGAAGGCTGAATCCTCCTCCTAAATGCCGCCCAGCTCTGTGTACAAAGGATGAGGACAGCTAAACACTCAGCTGCCTTCTTTCCTGCAACAGCCTCTCCTGCTTCTTGAAAGAGATTTCCTACAGGGCACAGCATTCGTTTCCGTAAGTCCTAAATTCTTCAGAAGCAGGGTCCATGTGTCATACCATATTATTCCTTTTCTCTTTCTTTCCTATTATTTTCTTTTACTTCTGTCTTGGAAAAAACAGTGCTACAAACTTACTAGTTGTTTAATCAACTTTGGCAGAAGAGGAGGTTGCTAATAACTTTGCCTTGAAATTGGAAATTGATTTTGGTCTTCCAAGTACTCTGAACTGTCTTTCTCTTCCGAAAGTTTTGCTCTTGTTAGACTTGATGCAATCTTCTATCCTAAAATTAGGAGGGTTTGGTATAATTCAGAAATGTTTTACGAACTGAAAATAACATTTAAATAAAAAACAAAAAAGTGAAGCCCAGCACTGCTGCTGTTTGTCTAAGGTGCAGGGAATAAGTGGTTTCTCTTAATGTTGTGGTGACTTATCGTTACAGCTATGTGTAGTGCATGACTTCCTAACAGATTGTTTCCAGTTCCTCTCTCCTGTACTTTATGATGTTATTGTCATTCTTTAAACTTAAACATACATTATAATAACTCAATACATTGTTTTTATTTTCCTATAAATAGTTATTTACACTAAAATTCAGTGGCATTTAATATATTCACAATGTTGTGCAATCACCAACTCTCTCTAGTTTCAAACTTTTTGAAAACACACCATACCAATTAAGGGATCACTCCCCATTTTCCCTTGCCCTCACCCCTTGATAGCCACTAACCTGCTGTCCTTTTCTATGGATTTGCCCATTCTGAATATATCATATAAAAGGTATGACAGAATATATGACTTCTGTGCGTGGCTTCTTTCATTTAGCATAGTGTTTTTGAGGTTCAGTCAAGTTGTAGCATGTACCAGTACTTCACTCATTTTTATGGATGAATAATATTTCATTGTTTTATGTTACACAATTTGGTTATCCAGTCATCTGTTGATGGATATTTGGGTTGTTTCCACCATTTGGCTGTTATGAATACAGGCATACCTTGGAGATATTGCAGGTTGGGTTCCAGACCACTGCAATAAAGCAAATATCTCAATAAAGGGAGTCAAATTAACTTTATGGTAATTTTTGGCATATAAAAGTTATGTTTACACTATACTGTAGTCTATGAAGTATGCAATAGCATTATGTCTACCAAGCAATGCATATACCTTAATTTTAAAAATACTTTATTGCTAAAAAGTGCTATCATCCTGAGCCTTCAGCCAGTGGTAGTAGTGACATCAAAGATCATTGATCACAGATTGCCATAACAAATATAATAGTAATGAAAAAGTTTGAAATATTGGCAGAATTACCAAAATGTGGCAGAGACAGGAAGTGAGCAAATGTTGTTGGAAAGTGGCATCTATAGACTTGCTTGATGCAGGATTGCCACAAACCTTCAATTTGTAAAAAACACAGCATCTGTGAAGTACAATAAATTGAGAAATGCCTCTAATGCTGCTATAAACATTTATGTACAAGTTTCTGGGTGGACATGTGTTTTTACTTCTCTTAGGTATGTATCTAGGAGTGGAATTGCTGGGTCATATGGTAATTCTATGTTTAACTTTTTGAAGAACTGCTAAACTGCTTCCACAGTGTCTGCATCATTTTACATTCTTACCTGCAGCATACAAGGGTTCTCATTTCTCCACATTCTTGCCAACAGTTATTTTCCATTTTTTGATTAAAGCCATCCTGGTGGACATGAAGTGGTAAATCACTGCGGTTTTGATTTGTATTTCTTCAATGACCAGTGATTTTGAACAACTTTCCGTGTACTTGTTGGGCAGTTGTATATCTTTGGAAAAATGTCTATTTGAGTCCTTTGCCCATTTTTTAATTGAGTTGTTGGTCTTTGTTGTTGAGTTGTAAGAAATTGTTATATATTCTAAATATAAAAATCTTAACAGATATATGATTTGAAAATATTTTTCCCATTCTGTAAGTTGTCTTTTTAAATTGTAGATAAAGTCCTTTGATGAACAAAAGTTTCTAACTTTAAGAAAGTTCAATTTTCTATCTTTTTCTTTTATTGCTTGTACTTCTGGTGTCAAATCTAAGAATCCATTGCCAAATCCTGAGTCTTGAAGAGTCTTCCTTACAGTTTCCACATTCTGCTTATATTACCCTCTGTCCTTGCATGTTTTGTCTACTTTTTCTATTAGAGTCCTTAACATATGAATTGCAGTTTTTTCAAATTCCCTGTCTGATAAATCCATATTAGTGTTATACCTGAGTTTGGCTCTGATGCTAGCTTGATCTCTTCAGCTGAGTTTTTAATTGCTTTTTGGTATGGTTTGCATGTAGCTTTTTGTTGAAAACCAGACATGCTGTATGGGGTAAAAAGAACTGAAGTCATAGGACTTTAGTGAGAGGATTTGTGTTAATTTGATTAGGAGTTAGGCTGTGTGTAATGTTTGCTATATCTAATGTTTATGTTTATGTGTCTTACATCCCTCTAGTGTCCTTGTTCTTGTCTCCCCATTGTCTTTGAGTTTCCCTGAGAGCTCTTCCTTAGAGTCTGAGTCTTCCTCCTCTTTTAGCCCTAATTTACTGACATTATACTGGATCCCTGTTGGTGGTGGTAAAATGTGATGGAGAGAAAGCATGCTATAATCTTATAACTTCATCTCAGTCTTTTAGGAGGCCTATGTCTCTAGGTTGTAGCATTCACAAGTGTTTCTCTACTTCCTACCCCTCCTGCCCCCTACCTCCAGGTAAGACAGCAAGACTAGAGGAAGCTGGAGTGAGGAAAAATGTCTTTCCCCAGATGGGATTAGGCTCTGGTAAAGTCTTTCCCCTACAGAGTAGGCTTCTGTTATAAAGAACAGATATTTTAATATGATCAAGTGATTTTTCTTCTGTAGCTTATTGATGTAATGGGTTATATTAATTGATTTTCAAATGTTGAACCAACCTTGCATACCAGTAATAAATCTCACTTGCTATAGTGTATAATTCTTTGTCTACACTGTTGCATTAGATTTGCTAATATTTTGTTGAGGATTTTTGCCTCTATGTTTATGAGCTATATTGGTTTGTAGTTTTCTTATAATGTCTTTGTCTGGGCTTGGTATTAAAGTAATGCTGGCCTCGTAGAATGAGTTAGGATGCATTCCCTCTGCTTCTGTCCTCTGAACCTCTGAAAGAGATTATAGAGAATTGGTATAATTTCTTCCTTAAATGTTTGGTAGGTTTTGCCAGTGAACTCCTCTGGGTCTGGTGCTTTCTGTTTTGAAATGTTATTCAGTGATGTATTTCCCTTCCCCCAGGTCAGTTAAGCTCTGACAATACTCCAGCAGGGTAGGCTCTAGTTAACTCGTTTTTCCTAAGGGCAGATCTTGTTAAGAAGAACAGAGTGTTCTGGCATATTTCAAAATAGTTTCTTATCCCCTCCCCTTGCCAGAAGCCTGGGGGGATTTTTTTAATATTTACTATGGGAGGCTGGTTGAACTCCTGTGGGTAAATCTAAAATATTGTGACACTCCCCTCATGACTGGGTCCCCCTGGAGTTTTTAACTCTCATAGTTGTTCACAATAAGCCTCCAGCAATTTCTTAATTACAGTTTGGATGTTCCTATCCTGGCAATGGTATCTGTGGCAGTTTTGCTCATCAGTCTCTGCTCCAGTAAGCCATGACTCCTTGCATTCACCTGTCTCTCTAATCTTGTAGGCAGCATTTTGCCCTGTGCTCACCCCTCTCTTATAAATCAAAGAAGATGTTGATTTTTTTGGTTTAATTTTTATTTTTTTACCTGTTAGGATGGAGTAGCAATTCTGAAGCTCCTTACATGTAGATCTGGAAACCAGAAGGCTCAGTTGCCTTTTTCATTTTACTTTTTAATAGACTAAAATGTCATATATATTATAATGTTTGGGGATGGTAATGTATTTAATCTTACCAAGTTCATGGGTTGAATTTTTAGATATTTTGGAGTCCATAATATCATTAATAACATCTGATTATTATTTACAATTTCCAGTTAGTTAGTAATAATTATAAGCAATAAAACATTCTTTAAAAATTGTCATAGCCGATACAAGTGGTAGACTTTGAAAGGCAAAGAATAGTGAAACAGAGCAGGACCCTATGGTCCTTGCCCCTCCCATGTCCTCTGCCTGCCTTTTGTCTGTAGAAAAAAGTCAGGGACATTTCATTCCTTCTCAAAGGCTATAGATAATATGCTGAGTCATATCCTGTGAGCTGTCTTATAGATACTGAAACCTCCACCAGGTGGAAGAAGTTAACTACATGATGACCAGACTGTAGCCATGACATAAGCTGCCACAATTCTGAGAACTGGCCTCAAAGAAATGGGAACAAACCAACCTGGGAACTGAAGACTAACTGGACTTAAAACAATCAAGATGATGCTGATCAGACCACTGCATGACTAATTTCAAGATGACTGTCAGAGATGACTGTGCTCTTTCTACATGTAGCCCCCTCCTTTCACCTATAAAAGCTCTTGCCCACTGATTGTCACTTGGGGGGAGTCGGCCTTTGGACAGGAGTTTCCTCACTCCCCCTGCCGCCCTGGTTACTGGCCTTTGAAATAAAGCAAACTTTCCTTTCCACCAACCTCACTTTTTTATTGGCTTTTGAGCGGCAAGCAGCCGGAGCCCCGTTTTCAGTTAAACTAGGACTTCCATTTTGGCACTGCAGCAAACTAGATTCTCCGAAAAACCCTCCATACAAAAGGCACTTAGAAATGCTGGATAAAATACAGCAATATTCTAAAGGAGTATTTGGACTTATAAGAAAGTTAAGGAAATCTTCTGTGGCTCTAAATTAAAAAGACTCTGGAAATCAGGGAGTTTTGTGTGAACAAAAGCTGTTGCTTCATCACCTTCCTGCAGCTCTTACCTGAGAACTTCCAGAGATGAAACCTCAGTGTCCAGGGCATGCCTCTATCATTGCTCACTGTATTATAACCTTATGTACATGTCCATCACTAGACTGTGAGTTCTTTGAAGGCAGGAATGCTACCTTATTCATCTTGTGTCCCTGTGATTTATGCACATACTAAGCACATGGTAATAATTTAGTTAATATCTACTGAAATAAAGAGAAAAAGTAAAACTTGAGAGAAAAGACAAATTATCTTCAGGGGAATGACATTAGAATAAGAGCAGAATTTTTAGAGCAACAGTAGGAACCAAAATCTAATGAATAGTATATTAAGTATTTTGAGGTAAAATAAGTCATCACATCACTTAAGAAAGATAAAAAATATGTAATTATGGACAAATTGAAAGTAGAAAGTTTATCACCCTCCCACCATTTTAAAAGAATATTTGAAATATACTCTTTAAGAAAAAGAAAAAAAAAAAGAAAATGATTTTTTAAAGAAATACTGAGATGCAAGGAGGAATAGCAAGGAAAGACGTCGGTAAACGTGGGTAAATTTGAGCAAACATTGACTATACAACATAATAATAATGAATAATATGGGAGAGGATAACAAAAGATGGCATTAAAATAAAATAATAAAACAATAAAATGTGAGTATAGACTGAAATTGCCTTTATAATGTTTTAAGATTCTTTTATTTTAAGTATGCATAATAAAAGTTAAGGGTAACCACTGAAGTGTTTAAACAGTATACAATTTCTAAATAATTTGGAGAATGAAATTTAAAAAATTAATCCAAAAGAAAGCCAAAAGTGTGTAGAAAAATAGGATACTTAGGAAGCACATAACAAAATAGTAGACATAATTTCATAAATACAAAAAGATTAAATTCATTCATTAATTATAAATTTCAAAGATTAAATTCAGAGATAAAAGAAAAAGTCAAGTAGCAGAAGGATACTTATGAGACCATTTATATAAATACCATAAATATTTTTAAAAAGGTACTATTCTTTAGGGATCATAGAGCTATAAAAAAATAGAGAAATTTCTGAATGATAAATATTTAATTTAGGACAATGATTATCTTAGGAGTACACTGAGTAGTTGATACATGGTGAACATTGGTTAATTCTTCATGCCTTTCATAGATCTGAAACATTTGCTAACATTTTTGGTGAAAACCCAGATTGGATTTTAATCTGCTTTTAATCAGGATTTTACTGCACTCAGTAATAGTGCACATAGTAATTTTGACTCTCAGAAAACTCTCTATGCATTGTAGTATTTCAGTTGTGTGTATTTTAGTTTTTTGGCCACCTGTTGCTTTGATGCTTGATGTCGTATCTTCAAGTTATGGCATTTAAAGATGACAGGAGCAGAGAAACCAGTTTTCATAAGCAGCATCTTAGAAACTGAACCACATCTTAGTTCCTGAAAGATGAGGAATGGCCTCAGCTGTGGGAAAACTGGAATGTAGAAAAACATTTAAGCCGGTATCTGGTTACAAGAACTTTCTATCTTACTACTGCTGATTTTCAAGGGATGCCATTTTAGGGAGTGTGAAAAGCAGAATGAATTCTCTTATTCTCCCAGTTTCCAGCACTGCAATCTGCACCATCTGTATTAAATGACTCTATTTACCCAATGGAGCAATAGAGTTTGTTATATTAGCCTGTATGAGATAAATGACTTGTTAGAATTCTCCAGTTTAGCTAACATGAAATTCCCACTCTCCTGTCAATCCTTAGACCTGGTTTGAGTGTTGACAGAATGTTCACTAAAATCACTTGCAGAGACAGACACATAGCACCCAATTAATAGTTCTATTCTTTTCTCAATTTTTCTTTCCTCTGCAATATATTCTTTCACTTTTTTGGACATTGTTGAACAAGTGCTTTCTTTTCTCTTTTTTCCTAATAATATTAGAAAAGTGATGGATCTATTTACAGTAGACTTTTTCATTGCAATTTCAGCCATGGCATTTGGTTTACTTCATTACTCATGCTGTAGACACAAGGGAATATGATTGCAAATAAGAGAGTGTTCACTGCAGCAATTTCATAAGATAAACTTTAAAATTATGTCTTCCTATGCAAAATGAGTGTATGTTGTTTAAAGAAAAATTACAACATGTAGAAAACAAAATGCAGACCTAATCTCACCATTCAAATATAACCACTGATAATTCCAGTGGTATTTATTTCTGGGATTCTTTAATCTGCAAACAGACATAGAGACAAATAAATAAACACCTAGATATGGAGATATGTACATATTTTATTTCTATCTATTTGTCAATATATCTATATCTGTGTGCATCACATTTGTTTTATAATTTTCATTTTCTACTTAATATTTTGAGGAGACCTTTGGCTGATTCATTATTGAAACAATGTAGAATGGTTTTGCTGTTGGGTCTATAAAGGTACTGCTGGATCTATAAATGTAGATATAAACTGCTTCAAGAATGAACACAGAGTAGAATTTAAAGCTTTTATGTAAGATTAAAAATAAAGCATATTTATACCTATCTCTAATTTTACTTTTAGCCTTAGGAGTTAGAATACAAAATAAATCTATAAAGAATTTTTACTAATTCTCTTGAAATTCAAAGATAAACTTATGTTTAATTAAAGAATCATAATAGTTTTGAAATTTTAAGTTGTATATAAATTTGAAGGTAAACATTTTATGTTCCATCTTTGAAATAAGATGTCTTGATTGTAATAACTGATCCACAGGTATCTGCTGGTGTTGGTGGTAACACAACTTGGCTTTTGACTTAGTCTTTATTTGTGATTATTTTTTCTTTTTCTTTTTAACATCTTTATTGGGGTATAATTGCTTTACAATGGTGTGTTAGTTTCTGCTTTATAACAAAGTGAATCAGTTATACATATACATATGTTCCCATATCTCTTCCCTCTCGCGTCACCCTCCCTCCCACCCTCCCTATCCCACCCCTCCAGGCAGTCACAAAGCACCGAGCAGATATCCCTGTGCTATGCGGCTGCTTCCTACTAGCTATCTACCTTATGTTTGTTAGTGTATGTATGTCCATGCCTCTCTCTCACCCTGTCACAGCTCACCCTTCCCCCTCCCCATATCCTCAAGTCCGTTCTCCAGTAGGTCTGTGTCTTTATTCCTGTCTTACCCCTAGGTTCTTCATGACATTTTTTTTCCCTTAAATTCCATATATATGTGTTAGCATATGGTATTTGTCTTTCTCTTTCTGACTTACTTCACTCTCTGTGACAGACTCTAGGTCTATCCACCTCATTATGAATAGCTCAATTTCGTTTCTTTTTATGGCTGAATAATATTCCATTGTATATATGTGCCACATCTTCTTTATCCATTCATTCGATGATGGGCACTTAGGTTGTTTCCATCTCTGGGCTATTGTAAATAGAGCTGCAATGAACATTTTGGTACATGACTCTTTTTGAATTTTGTTTTTTTCAGGGTATATGCCCAGTAGTGGGATTGCTGGGTCATATGGTAGTTCTATTTGTAGTTTTTTAAGGAACCTCCATACTGTTCTCCATAATGGCTGAACCAATTCACATTCCCACCAGCAGTGCAAGAGTGTTCCCTTTTCTCCACACCCTCTCCAGCATTTATTGTTTCTAGATTTTTTTTTTTTTTTTTTGCGGTACACGGGCCTCTCACTGTTGTGGCCTCTCCCTTTGCAGAGAACAGGCTCCGGACGCGTAAGCTCAGCGGCCATGGCTCATGGGCCCAGCCGCTCAGCGGCATGTGGGATCCTCCCGGACCAGGGCACGAACCCGTGTCCCCTGCATCGGCAGGCGGACTCTCAACCACTGCACCACCAGGGAAGCCCTGTTTCTAGATTTTTGATGATGGCCATTCTGGCTGGTGTGAGATGATATCTCATTGTAGTTTTGATTTAGGTATGTTTAGGCACACTTTGCAACATTTTAGAAAAAAACAATTTTATTAGCTATGTATGTACCCTCTTCTAAAATTTTCTATGTTTTTATTATTCGAGATAGGATTGATGAAACTTTTTACAACACTTAAACGTTCATATACATAGTAATGACACAATGATTTATGTTAAAAATATTGCACTTCTTCCAGGACTCTGATTCTTTAAAATTACATGTAGAAAATAAGCAAAATGATGTAATAAGCCAATTTCCCTGAATAGGTGCTGCTACAATGAATTGTCAAATAGAATCTAACCTCATTTTAAGAGCTGTAATCAATACTTAAGTAAAAGCTTAGTGGCATTTGAAAAATTTCATGGTCAAGTTTCCAATATTTCCTTTAACAAAATAAGGATATTGATAAATCAATTGCAAGAAATCCAGCAAGACAGACACACAGCAGGACAGACACACAGTATGATTTTTTTGGGAGATTATTGAAAAATAATGTTTTTCCTTCTTTTTTCTCTTCAATTTCTTGAAAATTTTGGAGTAAGGAAAACTTCTTTCTAATTTTGTATTTTTGAAGGTTATAAGTTAAAATATGCTATTTTGAAGTGCATTTGGTAGCATATGTTATTGCATACTATTCTCATGCATATAAAGTTAGGGATTGACAGATTACAACTTTTGAAGAAGGCAAAGATTAGAGATGTTAGTAGAACAGGTCACTTCTTAAAAATGAGCTGCTCCATTTTCTGTTTCATATGGCTATATGAAAAATCTTTCTTTAAATTTGGAAGGGAGAAGGTGTCCCCAAAATAAATATTTTCTGGTGAATCACAATAATAGAATTCTGAAATGCAATCAATGCAATATTAGACTAAATTAAAACCACTAATCTAAAGATAGCTTGTACAGTTTATTATTTTTTTAAAGTATAGCAACTTAACCATTTGGGCTACCAAATAAAACTGATATAATTATATTTCAAATATTCATTAGAATTTATGCCATTGGAAAGATGCCAATAAAACAAATAGAATGCTGGGTTTCCTTCCTCATATTCAATATTAGATTCACCTTTGTCTCATGTCTTTCATTGAATGAGACTGTGTTCTAGTGAAGAACAGATATTATTTGGAAGCAAACACTGTTGAATTCAATCACTGCTCTCCTGATTAACAGTGTATGATCTGGGGCAAAAACCCTTCTCTCATCCTCAGTTTTCTCGCATATAAAATAACAATGATAGCAGTGATAGTACCTTTCTCTTGTAAGGATTAAATTAGATAGTTAGATAGATCAGATAAGTTATGGATAATCCTAGCATGATAGATAATCTTCCAATAAATAATTTTCCATTGGTATTTCATGTCAAGATTGGTATTATTCACATTACTCCTGAGTTTCTATTTATGTAGCTGAGGCAAAGTAAGAGTTATTTGTCTCCATGGTTTATTGAATCAGATCAAGCAAATGTTTTCCCAGGGTCTGGAAAGATTTCCTTCAGTGGTCTAGAATTCAATACCCTATTTAAATATTTCTAAATAGATTACATTGTTCTGGTACCAGTCTTATTGACGGATAGATTGAATGGTTTACTCATGAGGATTCTAACAAAACAAGCCATGACTCTTTATCAGGAAGATATTCATTGGATATATGTTCCTATATAAATGCAAGTTTTATGCTTGCAATATCTCTAGTAGAAATGTTTGATTAATAGTGAAAATGAGTCCATTTTTATTCTGTTTTTTTAACTTTTTATTTTATAATGGAATATAGCCGATTAACGATGTTGTGACAGTTTCATGTGCACAGCAAAGTGACTCAGCCATACATATACATGTATCCATTCTCCCCCAAACTCCCCTCCCATCCAGGCTTCCACATAACATTGAGCAGAGTTCCCTGTGCTATACAATAGGTCCTTGGTGGTTATCCATTTTAAATATAGCAGTGTGTACATGTCAGTCCCATTTTTATTCTGTTTTGAATTAGGTCATTTGATTTCACAAGCCTTTGAAATAAGCATAATTATGGTATTGAGTATTATCCCCATTTTATAGATAATAAAACTAAGGCATAAGTTAACTAAAATGTTTCAGTTTTCACAAACTGTCATTGGTGGAACTAGGAATCAAATGTAAACTTTTCACTTCAAATTCTATGCTTTTTCCATTACACATTCATTCCTCATTTGTTGAGTGATCAAACAACTATACATTGAACATCAACTATGTAAGCAGTATTACACTATGCACTGGAAACACAGAGGTGAACAAAGCAGACCAATCCCTACAGACGCAAGCTTAGTGTCTTGTGGCTGGAGATAATAGATACGTGAGCTGCCTGAGAAGCATAAGTTGTTATGTCAGCCCCCAAACCCTCAGCAATTCTTCAGGAAAAACAAAATTGGGAGAGCCCTCAACCTTGTGTTTAAATTTATTTATGTTCAAGTACCCACCCATACCTGACTTATTTTTGAGGCATGTTATATTTTTCTTAATAACAACATTGAAAAGATCCACTTCCCTATTGTTATAGTCAAAGTATAATCTGCATTGTCTTCAACCTTCTGTAGTAAGAGGTTTCTTTTTTTTTTTTTTTGAATTTTATTGAAGTATAGTTGATTTACAGTGCTGTGTATGGTAAGAGTTTTGAATTTGTTTTTCTAACTACCATGTCTGTCTGTGGCCACACATATTTTCTAACAATTTCCAAGAGTGCGTTCTGACCAAGTGTCTATGAATGTAATCCTTCCAGGGTAGTCACATGAGTGCATAATGGACCCAAAGGTCCTTGCAAATAACACCTGTACACACTATGCAAGCATAAAAAACAAAAACACAGCCTGAAGGCCCTAGAGAGAGAATGAAAACAGGCAGCTTCTGTTGGGTAGTTGAAATTTGGAAGAAAGGAGAAGCATGGGCTGAGTTTTCCATTTTTTATAGTTTTTAGCTTGAGGGTAGGCTATGGTTGTCACCAGCTAGGGTGACTAAAACTCCAAAGAAATCTCGAAGTCTTTGTGATCTAAAGACTAACAAGAGTCACTGGAAAGTGAGAGCAGAATCCTAGAAAGGAAAGAGGATGCCCCATATTCTGCATATAAACTCTCCCTAAGCCTCTGGCTGACTTCGGAATAATCCATACCCAGAACAGATGCCAAGGAACCCAGCTAAAGCTTGAATTGAAATGGGCTCGGAGCTACTGACTGAGGTGGAGTTTGCAGTTAGAGTCCAACCAAATGAATCACTTGCTGAGACAAAAACATCAGTAGCTTTTGGAGGACTATAATAAAATCTATGGATTCACAGCATAACATTCACAATGTGGGATACAAACCCAAAGTACTCTATGAAGAAACAGGACAATGTGATTCAGCATTAAAAAAAAAAAAAAGACCAAGAACCCTGAGATTACTGAGTTTTAATAATAAAATCTAGGTGATCAGTGGATGGGTGTTCACCTTCTTTTACCTCTGCTATATATTTGTAAATTTTCATACAAAAATATATAAAAATAACCAAGTCAGTGAAGATTAGACCTTTCTCTCCCTACCATCCTCCCATCTCAACTTCTGTACAACTCAAAGCTTCAGTTTCTTAACAAATTCAACTTTAAAGGTCTTACTGGCTGTCATACTTCTTAATCTTTAGCACTTCATATGTTTTTTGGCATATGGTCATCACTTGGAAAATATTTTTTTACTTACGTTAAAAAAATGAGTAATAAATTTAAGGTATTTTTCATTTTCCTATAGAACACCAAATAGTTATTCCAGTCAGTATCTTGTGAGTAAATATGGTTCAGTGATTTTTTTTTTTACCTCCATGAATGATTTGCAAACGTGACCAGTGGACCAAACACTCCAATTTTGACCAGATCCTATCTGCAGATGGTTCATTCCTCTCTGGCTAGAACACCATCTCAATGACCTTTAAAAGCAAAGACCTAACTGACTTAAGTTCCTTTTACTCTCTCTACATACCACCACACAAGCTAAAAGAGTAAATGTGATGTACATTTAAGTGCATGACATTAAATGCACATTACCTTGAAAGCATAAACTTTGTGATGGTTAATTTTAGGTGTCAGTTTGGCTGGGCCATGAGATGCCCAGGTATTTGGTTAAACACTATTTTGGGTGTGTCTGTGTAGGTTTTTCTGGATGAGATTAACATTTGAATTAGTAGACTGAGTAAAGCCCTCCTCAATGTGGGTGGGCTTCATTCAATCTCTTGAAAGCCTAAATAGAACAAAAAGGCTGAGTAAGAGAGAATTCACCATCTCTGCTTGTCTTTGAATTATGACTTCAGTCTTCACTTGCCTTTAAACTTAGACTTGGACTGGAACTTACACCATTGGCTCTTCTGGTTCTCAGGCTTTCAGGCTCAACTTGAACTACACTATTGGGTCTCTGGCTTGTCCACTGCAGGTCTTGGGATTTGTCAGCCTCCATAACTGCATGAGCCAATTCCTTATAATAAACCTCTATTTATATGTATATACGTGTGTGTATACATATGTGTGTGTGTATATGTATATGTATCTCTATCTCTAACTACATCTCTATCTAAATCTCCTATTCGTTCTGTTTCTCTGGAGGAGCCAGACTAATACATGTTTGATCTTCTGTCAAAAGAAATGCAACCTGATTTAGTAAGATGATAAGGTGTCACATAAGAAATGTGTTTTCATAAAATAATTCATTTCAACTTACTGGAGATTTTAATATTCAGCTGTATATCACGAATGGTTATTCTCTCATGCTTATAACCTGGTTTATTATTTTTTTTAAGCCTGTACAAAATTTGGCCTTATCATATGTATAAGGGGGGAAAAAAAAGATGGCATTCAGTAAGAATAACACATCTTTCCATGAGTTCAAGAATCTTCACTAAAATATCACTTGTATGACAAAGATCCAACTCACCCTTAAGAAGGAGAAATCAGAAAACATTTGAAGTTGCCTTAACAGCTGTCATCTCTTCTTGTTTGTGAGATAACAAAGTGGAAGGTGTTATATCCCAGTTTAATACTGGGATATAATTATGGAAGCAGAACTCTAGGCAATTATCTAGCCTCAAAAGATGTTTGAAAATTTTACAAAGTAGCATTTTAAGCTTAACTTGAATATTCACCTTGTGTATATTACTGATCTGAAGGCAGAATAGAGTATTGTTTGAGAGTCTGTAGCATAACTTCATCATGAACTAGCTGGCAAAGACTTTCGGCAAATCACTTAACATCTCAGCTTCTACCTCCTGATAGGTGAAATGACAATAACTACCTCATTAGGTTATTACAAGGATTAAATGTCCTGTCCTAAGCAAAGCACTTAGAATAAATCCTGGCTCACAGTAAGCGCTGTGTGAGTGTTCCCGTGTGTTGCTGTTGCTGATACAGTCACACCCTGACAGTTTCTTGATTCCTCCTCTGAAGCCACACTCCCACTATCTGCAAAACGGTAATACTTCAGTCAACTTACAGAATGATGACAAACCATATGAATAAACTAAAACTTTCAGCCACCAATGCATTAACTTCTTTTTTTATAATCCCCAGTGGAATTATAGCAGAAGGTAGGCTTTTCAATAGGATAAGATTTAAACACCTAAAAATAACTTATGAGGTATCCAACGAATCTATCTGAAATCAACAAATATATGTATTTTTCTCAAACTTTCACATATACATCAAGTAATTTAATTATAAAATATTTAAGAAAGTATTTCAAATATTTATTTTAACTAGATATGTGAGGTGCTAAAGGTATTTCTGAAAAGCAGCGGCAAATTGAAAAGTATTTAAATGGTCAGTTTTAGAGAGAAATTGTAAATGTAAGTTTCTTTCTGTTATCTCCCAAGCAGCAGAATAAACCTAGCTGGAGGTTCAATATTATTTTACTTAAATGAAATCTATAGTTTCTATATAGATTGAAATGTAGAATGTCAAAATTTTGGGAAATGAAAAGACATATTAGCTAAAAGACCTGACACTTCAATTCAACAAAATGCTTGTAGGTCAACAAATGCTTTTAGGACTTTTCAGACAGTATTGGTTTTTCCTAGTGTGCTTGTAGCACCTGAGTTCACTGTGCTGTTGAATCCTGAGTATATATAAAGGCCAGCTAACATAAGCTGTATTTTCTTTGCTCCTCATTTTCCATAAATTCACCCTAAGAATCAGTTTTACCTAGCCTACGGGTTGCTAATGTAATTTACAAGGTGACATGTGTGCCATTCTAATTAAGGTAACTTTCTAGTTTTGAGTAAGTCTCTCATAATTTTCAAGTCAGTTTCTTCATTGATAAAATGGAGATGACTGAGTCCTCACTCTCAAAATTATGATGATGATGAAATTATATGTGTGAATGTACTGGTAAGTGGTATCATTTTAACTATCTTGACAACTATAAAATCATGAAGAGAAGAATTTATAGAGATAGTACTTATTCTTTTCTCCAGTTGTCCACATTGCCACTACCTCATTATAAATATTATATAATTTTTTCTAGAGAAATAGATGTCATAGTTACATAATGGTAATTACTTAATGGGAACTATTATAGAAGACATTTTCCAACAGGGTGACAAAATGAATATGGGTTCAGACCTTCCCATAGCCAACCAAGAGTCCTGAAGGGGCTCAAGTGTCCTGGAGCAACTGTGCTGTCCAGGTTTCTAGTTCCATCTCCTGAGCTCCCACAAGTGCTCTGTGCTCTAGTTGTCCCCAAAGGATCTGTGCTCTTTTTTACTTCCTACCTTTACACACATTGTTTGCTCTGCTAAAACAGTCCATTTTCCCTTATGCTCCTAGTGAGGGAAAACTCATCCTTTAAAACTCAGTTCATATTTACTTCATCCATCAAGTCTTTCCTGACTTTTCCAGGTCATTAAATACTTCCTTTCTGTGTCTATCATAAGTCTATGATAGCTGGCATTTATCACATAGTTGAAATTGTAACTTTGCATTTTAGTCTTTTACACTGAAACGTGAAGCTCCAGATAGCAGGAATAGCACAGAGGTTAAGAGCAAGGGCTCTGGCGTCCGAATGCATGGGTTAAAATCCTAGAGCTCTACCACTTATAAGGCGTGTGAACAAGGGAAAGTAAAGAAATCATTCATTGGTAAATGGGGGCTAATAATAATAACTGGGCTATTTAATTAAATGAGTAAAGCTCTTAGAACAATGTCTAGCACATATTCTGAACTCAATATTTAATATTATAATTATTCTTTTCTTTTTAACCTACAAACAAACATTACTCCTGAGATGTAGGTTTCTAATAATAATTCGAGTGAATAAGTGATCGTAATGTGCACTTATAAGAAAAAGTCCACACGTAACTCTTAAAATAAGTTGTCATTGCTGTACTTGTAAAAAATGGTAAAATCTTTATTAAAGTCTAAAATGACTAAATGTGTTAAAAACAATATCGTTTTTTGTGAAAAACAGAGGGTCATATCAAATAAGGATAAATCAATTCTGCTTAGACTCATAAATTCTTTGATTTGGGTGATAAACCAGTAAACAAAGTGGGATAGAAAATAAAATTTATTTCGCCTTCCAAAGAATTTAAAAATTCATACCAAAACCACAACAAACCCAACAAACGAAAATAATTGAGTTATGAGTCACCTTATCATTCAGGTTAATCTTTGGTCATGGAGACAGATATTTTCCTTAAATTTATTTATAAGCTTAATTCACTTTTCCCCCCAAACCCTGAGTATTTTTCTAATATATTTCAGAACTTCTGTGAAGTTTATAAGAAAAAATAAACAAGTGAGTTATAGGCAAAAACATTTGAAAACATATGTGTAACACCCTGTTAGGTCTTATCACACAATTAAAATGGTAGAGCCAAAACATATAAAATCACTAATATTGATAAATCAGCTTTTCCGAGCACCAAGGAAAACATGGATTATTAAATAAATGATCCTAGATTAGTTGGTTAACTACATAGTTAGAGAAATAAAGATGCCTCATTCCATATCTTAAAATAAATTTCAAGTAGATAAAGGAGTAAAATGTAAAGGAAGAAATAAAAGAGCTGGAAAAAAAAATAGAGATGACTTTTAATTTGCTTATAGGGGGAAGAAGGTCTTTCTAGGCATGGCGAAAAGAAAAAAATTCATAAAACAGATAGATTAAAATATGAAAATTAAAAACACCTGAAATGGTAATATACCCAGTGGTCAAGAGCACTGACTTTGAAAAAGGCACACCCAGATTTTAAAAAACAGCTCCACCATTTATTAAGCATGACTTTGGTCAAGTTGTTTAACCTCTACATGCCTCAATTTTCTGATCTGTGAAATATAATAATAATTGTACTTATTATTATTATTATTACACAGTAAATACCACATAGGGTTTTTTTGAGGAATAAATAAAATAATATTCATCAAGCACTTAGCATAATGGTGAATGCAAATAGAACAAAGGGGAGATATTTAGCATATGTATGATATACAAAAGTTTATCATTAATATAAAATATTTCCTACACATTTACATGCAAAAGGTGAACCAAGAAATGAAAGAAATTGTACATTTACCTGTAATTCACATAACGAACTAGGGATGACAGAAGGAGAGCTAGAGATGGAGGTTCTAGCTCATTGTTAGGATGAGGAGTGACTCTTGGTTTTCTAATTTTCCAAATGATCTACGATAAACACATTACTTTATTTGCTTCAGATAAAATACTAGAAATTATTATATTTATTTAATTTACAGAAAAAGAAATGTCTCAAATGAGTATGCTGACAAGTTTTTCAGTTTTGAGGGTCTATTCTTCCTACACTATCTAAATTAAAGGGCCGATACACTATCTTGCAAGCCTTCAGGAAATCAGATACTTTGGAGTATTTCTGTAGATTCCTAGAGTGTTCTTACATGTTCTGTTTTTTGTTTATTACCTTTTGTCTTGAGACACTTTCTTGAAATATCTCTCACCACCCTGTAACTGCTTCTCCTTACCCTGCTTCAATCAACCCTGAGAAGACTAGAAGGGGTGTGGGGAAGGAGATTGAAATAATTGCCTAGTTTTTGATGAAGGTATCAGCATACTATTCTCATTAAAGAAACAGCTCCCTGCATGAAATACACATTATAGCATGATATAAAATTTTCATTTCTTAAACTGTTCTATATTAAGCTATTTGTCATCAATGTGGTTTACCTATATGAATCCGAGGCAGAGTTTAGGGACATATTTTAAA
This sequence comes from Phocoena sinus, assembly GCF_008692025.1. NCBI lineage: Eukaryota > Metazoa > Chordata > Mammalia > Artiodactyla > Phocoenidae > Phocoena > Phocoena sinus. The sequence goes on along the minus strand of NC_045767.1, from coordinate 29,237,320 downwards.
AGAAGACATAATGAGATTAGTCTACAATAGTCCATACTACTGTTTCAAACAGATTGCTATCCCTTATATGTCTGTGCTTCTGCCTTTTTTTTTATTGCTATCATCCCATGACCTTTAACAGGGAGACATATATAAAGATTGCATGCTAGTGTTTCAACTGATTCCTTTCATTGTTATTGGTGAGTTTTATACATAAGGTTCTTATTGTCCTTGTAGAAGGGAGAGGTAAAATCAATTTCCTCTTTAACATATTGATAAACAACTCCAGATATAAGAGGTAGGGAGGAGAAACTAGATTTACCTTTGTGTGACCTACATAGGAATGCTGGAAAAAATTAATTCCAGAATATTATGTCAACATTCCTTGAAGTTGTGGATATGATTTACATAGTAGGTCTTCCCTATACACCCAGCTACTTTCATCTTGATACTGTAAATTGCTTTCATTTTCCCCCTCAGATCTGTGTGCTTGAGGTATTGTTGTGATAAATTATGGAGGTACAGAACTGAAAATGGTGTGTAGATTGTCTAAGAAATTGAGTGCAGTCAGCCTTAAAAGTGGTGGATGACGTGCTGAAGCGGCTACCTCACCCTGGCCATGTCCCATATGTCCTCAATGAACAGCTGCTTTTAACTTTGCCTTTTGCCCAGAGCACGAGCGCTGCTGGATTTATTGAATTAATAACCACTCCATTATGTGTGTTTTGTTTTCCTGTGAGCGTGAAATCTGGCTATAATGTTAGGAAAGTGTAAGACAGATCTCCTTAACAAACAAGGCGGTATCTATTTTGGGGGTCATTATTTAATACTTAAATCTTTGGGGTCAAAAATAATACGGAAATCCTTTCAAATCTAGACTGGAATGTTCCTAACAATATTGAGTTAAAAAGGCTTTTTATGGGTTACATAGGTAGATAGAAACTGGCTTTCACTATGATTTGTAGTCTGAAGCCCGGCCACTGACTGCAATGTGTTTGTGATTGAATAAGGCTTTTTTAAAAAAAAAAAAACCTGTATTTTCTTTTTTTCAGGCCTGAATGTTATATATATATATATATTTCCTAGATGAACATCTGAATACTTTCTTCAGGAAATGAGGGCAAAATCGAACACTATCTTCCTTTTACAACCTAGGTCATTTCCTGAAGAGTTTTGAATCCAGTACGAAAGGCAGGATTTGAGCAAGGGAGGAATGCAGCACATGTGGGAAAGGTTGTACTGGCGACCTTTAATTTTTTTGACCAAGAAGGTGCGAGATAAGATTTCTATCAAGAAGTTTCAGTCAGGGCCATTTTGATTAATGGTGGTTTTCTTTCTTTCTTCTTTTCTTTTTTTTTTTTTCAGTCAGGCAAACCCACTATTGTTCATGTTCCTCCCCCAAATTCTATCCCTTCCACCACAGTTTTATAGAAAAAATACAGAAGGTAAATGATACTCTTTTATCAGCTGTTTTTCAGCTCCTGGTTATTTCCCTGTTGTCACTAGCAAGTGGCAGAAATAGTTGCCTTTTGAGGACCTATAAAATAATAGTTTTGATTTTTTTTTCTTATTTGTTTCTTAAAAGGAAAAGCAATAAAGATAACTAAGTTTATTGCTAGAAAGGGCCTAAAAGATTACCTATTTCAAGCCTTCATTTTATATATGGGGAAACTGAGGTTCAGAAAAGAATTTTAATTTGTTTAAGATACTACTACTGATTGTAACACATTTCTAAGGTGTCCCAATTCAGAATTTTATCTACTACAAAACTAAAAAGAAAGGTTTGTATTTTTTAAGATAATCTTCTCTTTGTTTATTTGTTTCAATGCAATTATCTCAAACTACTAAACAATGAAATAAGACTTTTCTTGCATTCTTTTTAAAAATCATGTTTCTTAAAGTTATGGTGTATTAAAAGTGAAAAAACTATTAAGACCCTGAAAAGCCTTCTGAATCATTTGAGTAAAGTAAAATTTTGTTTAGCATAGTATATTTTACTTTATTCTTTTTCTAAAACTGGGTAATGTGAAAAAATTACTTAGTGCCTACTGTGAGCCAAGCACTGTGCTAAGTGCCGACCATCTTCTAAACAACTGTTATAGCAGGTAATTCAGTGCCCACTTTACAAACTAAAAACATGAGAATTAGAATTTTAGCAATTTGCTCAAAGTCATAAAAGTGATGGCACTGGGATTCAAGTTCAAGTCCGTTTCAATTCAAAGCTCAGCCTCCTTCCATTATATCAGGTTACTTGCATATATGTAAAACATGCCTTAAATGAATTAGTAGTCGTACTCAAAATAAGCAGAAAATCTGTTACATTTGCCTTTAAAATATACTCAGAGGAAAGCTGAATGAATATTATCTCTTGCATGTGCCTACCCGCCAACAAACACAGACTCACAGTCACATAGCACACAGCCACACACACACAGTTGCTCAAGTTATTATGTGTAATCTACAGTTAAATAACTAAAAATTGCCTTTATTATTGGTTAAAATTCACAAATGGGTATTGCTTTTATTACATAATTTTATTTGCAATTTCTGGGGCGATTTAAGCCACTGAAAATGTTTCTGAAATATATTTTTAAATCCAAAAAGCACATTATAAATTTAAAAAAGTAGATTCAACTTCACAAATATTTACTATCTTCCAGAATCAAAATATTCATTAATGATGACACTCAAAAAAATATGAGAAAACACAGATTTGGGAGTTTGTTTTGTGAATATGAAGTTTGTTAGCTGGTTTAGAGTGCCATTTTGAATCATTGTTTCTGAGTTTAACATGAAAATGAAATAAATTATTTACAATGGGAAAGGGTTATATTTGGAGGAGTCTAGAAGTTATGTGTACATAGACTGATTACAAGTTTGCCTGGGGCAGTGCTGGTTTAACTTGTCCTTCAGGAACTCACACTTCTTCCCCTCACTCTCAGAGGCTCTGGTTTGGCTGATATTGTGTGGTCACCCTCGCCAGAGAGCAGCATGGCACTGCATGCCTTGAAGAAAGATGCACTGAATAAGTTATGTTTTCACATCTCCAAACAGACATTAAAAGAGCACATACTTTGTTTTCCATGTGTATTAATACTTCCAATTATTAATAATCTTGAAGTTCTTCAGATAATTCCATATATTCCAAAGATAACTGTAAACTGCCTTTCTTCTAACAATTGTACTCTTATTGTGTACAAGTTGCCTGATGAAAACAGAACAGTAACTGGGTCATTACCATCAACGAAACTAAATCTAGTTCTGTCTTCAACTCTAAGAGAACAAAAAGAAAGGCTCTAGCTCATTGGCTCATGTATCAAAGAGACTTATTTCCTCACCAGCCTCTTGTGTCGCATAAGACAAGTCCTTCTCCTGACACTTCACAGCAAAAAGTAACTCCTCCCCAAACAAGACTCCTACCTCGAAATCATTATGTACATTTTACATTAAAAAATATCTCAAAGAACTATGATGCATTTTAAAAATTAGGTTGGTGGGCTTCCCTGGTGGCGCAGTGGTTGAGAGTCCGCCTGCCGATGCAGGGGACACGGGTTCGTGCCCTGGTCTGGGAGGATCCCACATGCTGCGGAGCGGCTGGGACTGTGGGCCGTGGCCGCTGAGCCTGCGCGTCCGGAGCCTGGGCTCTGCAACGGGAGAGGCCACAACGGTGGGAGGCCCGTGTACCGCAAAAAAAAAAAAAAAAATTAGGTTGGTAATTTTGCCTTGTTTACTTTGATTTTTAAATTCAATTTTTTATTGGAGTAGAGTTGATTTACAATGTTGTGTTAGTTTCAGGTGTCCAGCAAAGTGATTCGGTTATGCATATATATTCTTTTTCAGATTCTTTTCCCTTATAGCTTTTTACAAAATATTGAGTAGAGTTCCCTCTGCTATACAGTAGGTCCTTGTTGGTTATCTATTATATAGATATATATATAGTAGTGTGTATATGTTAATCCCAAACTCCTAATTTATCCCCCCCTTCCCCTTTGGTAGCCATAAGTTTGTTGTTAATTGTAGGAAAAAAATATATTTTTCTACTATAAAAATAAGATGAAGCCCCAACTTGCGGATTCTTTTTTTTGTTTTTTGCGGTACGCGGGCCTCTCATCGCTGCGGCCTCTCCCGTTGCGGAGCACAGGCTCCGGACGCACAGACTCAGCAGCCATGGCTCACGGACCCAGCCGCTCCGCGGCATGTGGGATCTTCCCGGACCGGGGCACGAAGCCGTGTCCCCTGCATCGGCAGGCAGACTCTCAACCAGTGCGCCACCAGGGAAGCCCCCAGATTCATTTTTATCTAAACCTATCCCCAAATGAATGAGAAATGCTGACTGGGGGTGGCCTTTTTGCTGGGGGTGGCACTATAATTGCACATGCATTTTGATATCTGAGGAGCAATCCCTTGAAGACCTAGCGCTGGGATTTTTACTAAGAGTCCAGTGGTGGTTAGTGAGGAAATCTTGGATTGATATGCTAACAAATTGAAAGAGACCAGCTCCCTGCTTCCTAGTCCAGAGCCTATAGTCCCTAACTATTACTGGGCAGAGGCAATGATGTGTCAAAAAAGAGAACAAGAATTAGCATACAAAAACTTACAGACTAGGTGATCTGTTTATTAGAGAAATGCAAGTAAAAGTTTACTTTCTATTCAAACCCACTGACCTTTGACTCTTGCTAAGCTGCACATAAAAAATCCATATGGGTGTTACTACCTTTAGGAACCCCTATCGTACATCTCAGTAAGCTTTAAATATTTTACTTATTTAATTAAATTGATAAATAAGTAAATGAAATGTGCTTATTTAGGCAATTGGGCTTATGCTTAACTCTAGGGATTTTACTTTTATTTAGGCATGGCATCAAATTAAATAAGATCCTTGTTGAGGCTCTTGAGCTGCCTTTGTAGACGTACACAGAACTGGATCAAGACCCGCTTTAGAAGCAACACGTTGGCCTGTGAAAGGGTATGTAAAAAATGTTCCTCCAAGAAGCTACAGTCTAAAGAAGAAAAATACTCAGATATCATCTCGCAGATCTTTTATTGTGCTCTAAATAAATGGGTTGCTGTTATAGTGTAGACACGATTGAAATGGCCTCCATTTCTAAATCAGCAGACTGCTGCTACATTCTGCAGTGGCTGAATTTCCTGGGTGGTCTTTAAGAATCGCCCCAGGAGGTAGGCACTGTCATAGTCTAATCCGGATGTTACAAAGGTATGTAAAATGGCATGTCTTGCAAGTTTAGTTTATGCGTTGTCTAGTCCTTCATGTGGAGATAGACATTCTTTTAAGCTTTTTGAGAAACTCTGTGGAATGAATGGGCCTGAAAGCTATTAACGTCGATTTTCTTAATAAAGGTGTTGAAATGAGACCTGGCACTTATGCTGCAATACGAAAATATGTGCAGGTGAATTGAAAAACTTTTAGAATTTAAGTTCGGGTTCGAAATTGGTATGTTATGTTTTTCTGTGATTTTTATTCTGGCATAAACTTTTGTTTGCCTCTGTACCAATACAACCACGTTTCCTAGGTTTAAAATTAATTTTAATGTTTACTTTTCAAAAAGTGGGAGACAATAAAAGACCATTTGGTACCTCAGGCCAGCAGTTCTAGTACGTCAGCGATGGACTAGATACATGAACTAGTGAGACAGCATGAATCTTTCCATGGGGTTGGGAAGAAATGCAGTGAGGAGATACCTCTGAGGCAGGGGGTTCTGCAGCCAGAGAACGCTTCCCAGACAGAACTCCCAATAAGGGGACTGGCAACACCTAGAGATGCGCACACTGATGTGCCAATCCAGCACCTGTCCTGCCAACAGCCCCGAAGGAGCTGGTTTGAGTTAGTCCAGTAAATCACAGTGGTATCCCCCTTAAGAGGTAACTGAAAGGGAAGCAATCCAAACCATGCATTCCAATCCTTACTGGGCCACCTGGAATTTAAAACTAAAGCACTGGCTTTTACTTCAAATGCACAAGGAGCTCACCTCCTCAGCGTGACCTTTCACTCATTTTAGAGAATTAAATAGAGCTTACCAAAGGGTAACATTCTCTCTTTTTCAGGCACCTGCAAACATCCCAAATTAAGAGTGCCAAAACTAAATGATCCTTGAAAGCTGGGAAACAGCGAAGACCTTTTGTAAGTCTTCCTGGAAAACATCTGGGAGGAAAGGTCTTGGTGATATTAGAATCAATGTCAAAAGAGCTGATAATTTGAGAAAACATTCAAAGATGTAGAATCTATTTCAGGGGAGTCTCAAACCTCCAGGAAGGGAAGGAATTGTTAAAGCAAATGAAAAATGAAATGTATTCTTGCCTTGATCTATATGGTTTGAGTGAAAAACCCATGCCAAGTAATTATTTGAGGGTTACTAAGATGAATATTCTAATCATTTCATTATAACCAGCTATCTTCAGTAAGAGATCCTGCACAAGTATGCTGCTTTCAATTATTCAAGTCAGAAAGCCAGTGTAAATGGTTTTAATCCTTTCTAGTCAAATTAATATGGTGTGGATGTCCTGGGTATATAGACACTCAGTTATCTTTCTTGTTGACACATATGAGAAAATTCTGGCTGGACACACATGATTTATTCTTTATATCTGGAGCTGGGCTGTAATCATTCACCCCGTTTCAAGTCTAGTTTGGCAACTTTATCTCGCTTGCAGTTTGCATTTTTTGAAAGTGAAAATATATTCTGCAGCTTTTGATGTGTCGATTGGTAGGAAGGTAAAGACAGCCGCACGAAGTCTCTGGAGACTGGTTCAGTGGCTAAATGCAGACCTCTAGTGCTTTCTTGTTAGCCAAGATAGATCTACATCCCGATGAACCACAACTAGTCAATAGCAGAGGCTCTCGATGCATGTGCTCAGAAGCCACAAATCAGTTTTCCCTGGGACTTAGTTATCGGCGTATTGTGCCGTAGGCCATGCCCTGCTGCTGCTTGCCCGACTGTAATTTTTCCCCTAGTGAAGTTTTTAAAGTCACAGGCTGAGACTGTAACCGTGCTCTCCTGGCAGCAAGGCTGTCATTAGCCTCCCAGATATCAATTGCTCATCAAATAAATTGCTACTTTAATGTCCTCAGCCTCTCGCTATTAAGGAGGTTCAGTGCTAGCAGGATTTCCCCCAGTTATGTTTTCCTCTTCCAAAATTTATTTCTAAATGTTTCCTTACCTATGGCCAGAGTTTATATTAAAATGATATATGTGCCTGAGCTGGCCCATTACGTTTTAAAGTCTCTATCACTTCTATCATTGAAGTATCACAAAAGCCCCCATATTGGTCTCAACATAATTGGCCTCTTGGCTATCTAATCCACCTGTACCTTGTTTCCAGAAGCATCTTTGTAAAATACAAATCTAGTCACATCGTTACTCCTATTTTTAGAATTTCTCATTGTCTCCCCACATTTCTCACTGGGGCCTTTGGAAAATCCCCTGTGTTAGAGCCTAGGATGCCCTAAGAAAATACTATTTTATTAAGGAGAATTGCTTTCTTTGGACACCAGAATGTCCCCTGAAAGTAGTCCAGTGCCTCTTTGTAAACTTAGAGTTTGAATTTAGGCCCCAAAGCTATGTTTGAAATACCTATGTTATTGGCTTGTGGTGCAGCTTTTAAAAGGATTAGTGGGTTATTTTGGGGAGGGGAGCCCCAGCTCTGGCCAGCAGGCCACCCCTGAAGTGCTCTGGGCAGACCAACCCCTAAACACAAGTTCTCCCTCTTAGCGAACAGCCTTCTCTCCCCCGGTCAGCAGGGGCTCTTCTCAAAGATACGAGTTCTACACGATGCCTTCTAAGAAGGGGCTGCTCTTACCCCACCTGATCCCCCATGGGGTCAGTTCTCATCTTCCTCTACTCTGAGGCCGAGTGAGGTTTTGGGGGCAATGCCTTCTTCCTTCTTTGCCAATGGGAGCCATCTTCGCCACGCTATACTATGGTGTCAAAGTGCAGCACCAGACTCTTGAGAGTAGTATCAATGGCACATGGTAACCTGCTTCTCAAACTGCCTGCTTTCCCTCTCCCTCCCAGGACACTGCAGTAACACCAAACTACTCACAGTTCCCTGAGTGTCTGCCTCTTCGAGCCTCAGGACCTTGCACGCTACCTGCAGTGGTTGCCTTCACCTGGATTCGTCTTATCTGCCTGCTAAACTCTTACTCATTCTCTGTCTCACTCAAACATCACCTTTTTTCTGACATTTACCAAGGCTAAAGGAAAAAGTTTTCTTTTTTTTCTCCTTTTTTTTTTTTTTTTTTTAAATGAGAGAAGCTTGGGCCTGTTTGGGAAGAGAGTAGAGTAGGAGAGATTGATAGGCTAGGATAATTGATGGAGCCCCGTCCAGAAGGAGATGATAAAGGGTAAGATCAAAGCGCAGAAGGAAAGCATTGTACGGCTGCCCTTACACAGCCCCTGTGGATTGTAACCATTTGTTTGCTTGTAGCTCTCCCTGCTCCAAGGCAGTGGTGGCCCAAGCCACCATTGTCTCTTACTCAGACCCCTGTAATAGCCTCCACAGTGGTCTCCTTATTTCCACTCTTGCTGCACTTTAGAATAATCTCAACACAGCAGCCAGAGTGAGTCATAAAATGCAAGTCAGATTCTATCACTCTTCTGCTCAAAATCTCCCCATCCCTCTCCATGTAAACACCAGTGGGCCACTAGCTGCCACAATGTGTGCTCTGCTCTCTTCCCTTCGAGGGCCATATCACCTTCTAATACACTATTTAGATTACTTATTTATATGGTTTGTTTAAACTCCCCACTCCAACAATCATGTGAGCTTCTTGAAGGAAGTTTTGTCTATTTACTTTCCTGCTCTATCACCCGTAACTGGGACACATAGTAAGCCCTCAATAAGTATTTATTGAATGAAGGAGTGAATTGTCCTATGGATACTCACACATAAAAACAGTGTAGAGATTGAAAAACTCATAGAATTTGTGTCATCCATGATTTTGGCAAGAATCTTAGTTATCTCTAATATAAGTCCCTTTCAATACCATTTTTGACTACTAAGGAAACTTTGTAAATGTGGATTACTCTCTAGTAATGCTATGGCCTATATGAGACTAAGACATTAAAGTTATCCTCACAAATCTCAGTTGATTATTTCTTAGTTTAAAATTAATGACCCTTAAGTTTGTTGTTTTCCTGAAAATACTAGCAGAATGATTTTAAAGTACGACTTTCTTATAAAACTTCATACGCAGAAAAATTACTCGCTGAGAGAAAATAAGCAAAGTCAGCAAAAGTTAAAATTTATATTTGGATAACTAAAAGAAATGGAAACAGCTCTTTACCTATTTGCGTGTTTATGTTTTGATTGCTGCTGTGTATAAACTGCCATCATAATTTTTATTCCGAAAGTTGTCCCCAGTTGGTATTCAAACTTTTTTCTTTATGAACTGTATTTTGCAGAAACTTATAATCCTAGCTGAAAGACTCGTTTTTATTTTAAATTTAGAAAAGCGTATTTTTTAACTGAGCCCATAATGGGTGGTGAAATCCTCTCTCTCCGGCTGGTCCGCGGCACGGTATCCAATTTTTCTCTCTCGTGACACCCATGTACCAAGAGGACATTTTCATGCCAAAAGACACTTACACCTTCCCTGCCACGAAGAGCAGAGGGGTGGCTCTGTGGGCTTTGGACAACATATCAATGAAGTCAAGTCACACATTTCTCAACACAAGTGTGCAAACAGGGGGAGAAGGAAAGCCAGAGCCTGTAAAAGGAATTCTTGGACAGCTTGAGGAGAGTATAAAATGTGCTCTATAATTTTCAGCCTCCTGCAGTGCAAATGATTAGTTAAAGAAACACTTTGAACCTGTTAGCTGTACATCTTTTAAACCATTTTAAATTATGGAAAAGATAGTCCTCAAGAAATTAATTAAAGTTTTGGACAATAATGCAATCAGGGATATCTGTGTTTGCAGTCTTTTCTCTCTGCTTGCATACATCTTTCTCTGTCAAGTACATCAAACAGCTAATTAGCCCCATTTTAAGAGCTTCACTGCTCACATCACTTAAAAGGATCTCCAGGCTGCCTTCTTAGAGAGTTCATACTAACTGTGCATTGGTTTCCTGAATGCTTCATAGACTTAGAAAGAATCTATTCCCTCCACATTGGAGGAACTTTAAAAGTAGATGGACTTTCTTTCCTGCAAATCAATTTTCTTTGTTTTCTCACTCATGATCAGCATTTTACAAATAATCTTGTAAGGGTTGATAAACTTATTTCACCTGGTATGTGCTTATTTTAGTTAAATACCCTTGGGTTTGCTGAAGACATCTGAAAAACATTAGAATGACTGCTTTTTATTAAGACATGTGGTACCAGAAAAAAATTACGAGAGACTAAAGTGTTGCTTTCATTTAGCATAAAGTGTTACCATGACAAAAGTTCGGTGTTTCAAATACCCATTTTAGAAATAACTACAGGTCACATGATCTACAGATATCACATGTTAGCACATGTTAAAAGTTATAACCATAACTAGAGACAGAATTTCTGACTCACAGCTTCCATTAATCTGAACTATCACATGTCATCTCAAGTTGACTATAAAAATAGCTCAAGACGCCAGAGTGCTTCAATTAACAGCTGAAATATTGTGATATTTTAACACAGGTGATATAAAGAATCAGAGCCACAAATAGATACATGGCTGTGAGTTATAGCTATTTCCTTGCAGGTTTATTGTTGAGGGCAGATGTAGGGAATGCTTTCCCTTCTTGTAAGCCAATCAAGCAGGGTAGGGTGCTGGTGGGTGAGGGAGTGCATGGAGGTAGATTACACTTACACAGTTTCTTGATCATCTAAATATATATATGAATATTACCCAAGGCAAGAAAGGTGGCAGGTGGTTCAAGAACACCCAAGATGTTTGAAAGAGAGACTCTGTGGTATCTTGAGTGGAACAAAGTGCCCAGAGGAACCAAGTAAATATTTGTAAAGTAATAGCAACGATAATAGTAGACATCCATTGTAAACTTGATATGGTTTAAGCATGACTTTAAATGTTGTAAACATATAGTTTTTCCAGTTTGATTGAGATGAAATTGATATACTGCACTGTGTACGTTGAAGGGGTACAGCACAGTGATTTGAATGTTCTAAATATATTAATTCACTGAATATTTACAACAATCTTTTGAGGTAGGTACCATTAGTACATATTCTCATCAACTTACCAATGTAGAAACTGAGCTGCAGAGAGTTTAAGTAACCTGCTCAAAGTCACACACCCACTAAATGGTGGATTTCATTTTGACGCCAGGCAGTTGGGCTGCGTTCTTAAAATCTTGAAAAAAGAATAAAAGGACAAAACGATGAAGATAGGGTGGTAGAGATCGAAATAGGAAGGAAGGTGAGGAAAGAAGTAGAGAAGAAAGGAGACTAGACAGAAGCTAGGGAAAAGCTATTTGTTTAGGTGACACCTAATATTACAATTGTAATGGAAGGTCAGAATGCTTAAGGAGTAAAGGAAGGAATGGTGGGAAAAAAGATTTCCCTGAGGAGCGAGATATTTGACCTAGGCTTTTGAAGTGAATCATGCTGGATTTAAGACTTTTTTGCCTTAAAATTTCATTAAAACGTAACCCCTAACTAGTATTAATGCTTACTAAAGTATATTTTCAAACCAAGCAGAAAATGATTTCAACGAAAATAAATATTATGGTTTCAAAGGAGAGGGAATGAAAGCCAGGTTGATACATGAACTATCCAGATAAAGTGAAGAAAAATAAAAACACATGAACACTTAAAGTTTTGCTCTTATTTTACTAGGAGCATATTCCTCAGTCCCTATATTTCAAAATTATGCAATTGACACTTTAAGGCTGGCCTCATGCAGCGTGCCTATAAAGACCAATAAATAAGAAGCTGTCTTCAATGCTCAGCAGTAACACAAAAACAAAATATTTGTAGGGTGGCAGTTTACACAACTTGGACCTATTTTTTATTGTGTTCTCTTTGGCCAAACACATTTGTGCAAAATGAGTTTCCACTCCCTCTGGCTTTCGTGCTCTGAACTAGTGGTGTCTGGGCCTTAGGATGTCTGAGCAACATGTAGGAGATTTGGGGACAGTTTGGGCTAGAGGTTACATTAATTGTCATTTAATACAACGATCTGACTTTATTTTCTTTTAGGCAATTTTTCTCTTTGTTACTTTTTAAATTTTTAAAAAAATTTTTATTGAAATACAGTTGATTTACAATGTTGTGTTAGTTTCAGGGGTACAGCAAAGTGATTCGGATGTATATATATATATCCTTTTTTAGATTCTTTTCCATTATAGGTTATTACAAGATATTGAGTATAGTTCCCTGTGCTGTACAGTAGGTCCTTGTTGGTTATCTATTTTACATATAGTAGTGTGTATATGTCAATCCCAAACTCCTAATTTATTCCTCCCTCCATTTTCCCTTTGGTAACCATAAGTTTGTTTTAATGTATGTGAGTCTGTTTCTGTTTTGTAAATGAGCTCATTTGTATCATTTTTTAGATTCCACATATAAGTGCTATCATATGATATTTGTACTTCTCTATCTGACTTACTTCACTTAGTATGATATTCTCTAGATTCACCCATGTTGCTGCAAATGGCATTATTTCATTCTTTTTTATGGCTGAGTGGTATTCCATTGTATATATGTACCACATCTTCTTTATCCATTCACCTTTCAATGGGCATTTAGGTTTCTTCCATGTCTTGGCTATTGTAAATAGTGCTGCTATGAACATTGACTTTAAAGTTGAGGAAATTCATGCCCTAGAAGGGAGGGTTATTTATTAATTCAATCAATCCACAACTATTGAGTGCCTACCACTTGCTAGGCACTGTTCTAGATGTTGAGTCGGGAGATTTGTTTAATGTTACACAGCTAATGAGTGATGGTCAGGAGAGGCAAGATCTTTTGTCACTCCATTTGGTGCACTTTCCATTGAATCATGCAGCCACCCACTTTTGAGATTATTTTCTCAACTTGGCTTTGAAAATGCGTCTGATTATCTGGTTATGGTTATCCAATTTCTAGATGGTTGCTTCTTGCCATTTATTTTCTGGATATTTCCAGACTAGAAGCAATTTGTTACAAGGAATAACAATTCACTGCTGAGAGTTTGCCACTCCTCTTGGATTTTGCAGTCTATGTCCTATCACACAGTTTGGTACTAAATATAGCTTAAATGTGATATCAATAAAACTCCTGGGGATGTAGGTCCTAATCGCAGCATTTAGAAACTATCACTAATAGCAGATGGTTTTATTGCCCTTGGGATCTTTGCTGCCTCTGTTTGTATTTACGATTACATGATTAGTTCTTAGAAGAGTTTTGTAGCTCCAAACGAGAAGTTACCCAAGCGTGGTATGATTCGATCTTTGTTACAACATTCAAATTATAAGGTAACTTAATTCAAACTTTCCCCTCAAGTTATTGTACTCCTGCGTCTTTTGGTGAACTGGGGGGAATCAGGATTTGAACTCCAGCTCTTTCGCCCTCTACTTGTGATTACTGCAGCATTCTCAAGCATGCGGTTCACAACAGTGGGTGCACCTAATTTCCAGCTTCTTAGTTCCAGCCTCTCCTGACTAGTCCCTTCACTGCATTGCCTACTGAACTCAAAGATGCTATTCTGACATATTAATACTATGATTCATTAACGTCTTTGACTATGTACTTTGAACCAGGGACTATTCTAAATGCAGGTACCACAACTATAAAAATTGCTAATCTCATGCTAAAAAGTTAGGGTCATACAAATTCTAATGAACACGATGAAAGTAATTTTGATATACATTTTACCAGATCTGAACAATTATAAAGTCACATTATTTTACCAGGCAACACATATATAGTGGGAAATCCAAGCACTTTTATGTTTTTCATAGGCTTTGTTATGGCGATTACATTTCCTGACCTAAGACTCTGACAAAAGAAATCTGCTTTCAATAGTGCAAACGAAGACAAAATCAATACCTTAATCTGCTTGTTTTCACAGGCTTCTTTTGTCCCCATGCCTATTGTTAAGTCTAAACTTGTGACAGGGTTCTCACATTGTCTTGCACATAAGACAACCTTATGAACATACCTAGAAAATATTCTGGAGTTAATGACATTCAATATAATTGCTTCATGGTTACCTTTTGTGAATTCCTCTCTGAGATAAGACATTCCTTATAATCAAGATGCATGTATAGTGTTATAATCTAAAAATTAGAAATACCAGACAACAGAGTATATTCAATGAAGGACACTGAGAAAATGTCATGATTACTGAGTTCAGTCTGTGGTATTGTCTTCTGCCAGCAGTGACAGCAACACTGAAGCTCCATATCAAAATGAATTCTAAATCAGATGAATATATTCATTTTTGTTTTCAAGGAAAATCATAGTAAGGAAGACTGATTAAAAGAGAGATTTTATAACTCCAAGGACACATTCATCATATACTGCAAATATTACAGCAGAAGGGATTGACATCATGGTAGGTTTGCCTCAAATCCATTATCTTTCAGTTAATAGATACCAATCATGATGGAAATTTGAAACCCTAAAGTAATATATTAAGTTGTTCGTGTGATTTGTAACTGGAATTCTTTATTCTGAATTTGGAATGATAGTTATTATTTTATTTCCAGGATTGATGAGGCTCCTAGAATAGCTGAAATGATTCTGAAAGAAGCACATACTGAATAATAATAGTAATGTGATCAGATGTCAGTCTTTCATATTTCTAAATCCTTAAAGTAATAATTTACTAATCATTTCACTTCTAGTCTAGGTGAAACACATTTATATTCAAGTTATTATGAGTCGTAGACTGCTCTGGCAATTTGTATGAGGAGAGTTTTGGTGTCAAGTATATGTAAGAGGGCTTCCCTGGTGGTGCAGTGGTTGGGAGTCCGCCTGCCGCTGCAGGGGACACGGGTTCGTGCCCCGGTCCGGGAGGATCCCACATGCCGCGGAGCGGCTGGGCCCGTGAGCCATGGCCGCTGAGCCTGTGCGTCCGGAGCCTGTGCTCTACAATGGGAGAGGCCACAACGGTGACAGGCCCGCGTACCGCAAAAAAAAAAAAAAAAAAAAGCATATGTAAGAAAAAATTCTCCTCTCCCAATCCAGTTCATGCCACATCAGAAATGTAAATGAATTGACGTCATACAAGTGTTTCATTGATAATATACAACTAGTGAACTTATTAAACATTTGAAGTATATGTACCTGTAACTGAATGTCAGTAATCAGCAAAGGTTTGGAATGTTTGTATGTTTACAGCTCCTAGAATAAAAGATAAATGCAAATCTAGTTGTGTAATCAGTATATTGTCTCATTTTCATTTCTGGATAAAATATATTTGATGAAAAATAATAAGCTGCTCTTGGTAGAATACTTTGAATTCCATTCGAAAGTATTAATTTGTTCCTTAGTATTTCTTTCATTTTGAAGTATACTGTTTTAAAATTATGTCCTAGTGATCTTTCCATCTCAGTGTTTATAAAGTGACATTTTTAAAATAAGGGCAAAGTATTCCACTGTATAGATACAAAATTATTTATTTTAACCAGGTTCCTATATTATCACCACTTAAGTTGTTTCCAATCTTTAGCCATAAGAAGTGATGCTTTAATAAATAACTTATACACATATTGTTTTCTCATGTGCAAGTATGTCTCTCAATACATTTCCAGAAGTGAGATAGCCGAATCAAAGAGTATTTTTATTTTGTTAAATTTGTTATTTTGATAAATATTTCCCAATTGATCTCCATGAGATTTTTTTTCTATTTCACACTCCTTCCAGAAGTGTATGAGCCATGTATTAAAGACTTACCAAGAATGTTTGTCCAACTTTTGGATTTTTGCCCATCTAAGAAGTGAAAATGGTATCTTAGTGTAGTATAGTTTTAATTCGAATTTCTTATTAACAATGAAGTGAACCCCCTTTCCAGATGTTTGAGAGCTATTTGTACTTCTTTTTTCAATAAAATCCTCTTTATGTCTGTCTGAATCATAGGATCAGACACAAAAGCTATAAGACTGAGTTTGAGGCATAGTTTTGCTTAATTATAATGGCATATTTGAAATGACAGTGTTATTTGATTCCTATTCAAATAAGCTAGCATTCTTATTTAATGTCTAATGGTAAATATCTAAGTTTGAATTTCAGCTTCAGTCTTCCCTAGTAGTGATTTTGAGCATGTTACATGATCTCAGTCTTAGTGTGCACGAGGAGTAAAATGTGGCTATTAATAATCATAATCACATAGGATTGTTGACTATTAAATAGTGTAGTAAATTGTTTAGGATAATACCTGCCATATCCTAAGCAAATACTGAGTAATCAATGATAAACAGTATCAAAAATAACTAAATAATAGATATAGGTGATTGAGGATATTAATCATTGAACAAAGTTAAAAGTTTGTAAAAAAGTGAAATTTAGAAACTTATCACATTTTTTAACAATCAACGTTCAGGTTGTTAAATTTAATAATAAAATAATTAAATTGTATGATACCGAAAAGTTTAATCTAAATTAATGCCTAACTTTCATAACTGAAAAATGGTACTATATATTCAAGAATTTAATTAATTAATTATATAACTTATGTTTTTCCAATTTTTGATGCACATTAAAGAAATGGTATTTCCTTGAAAAAACTATTCATGGAATCACCTGATGACTTTTAAAGTATCATTCATTTAAAAATTAGAAATATAATAAAAATTTTTGATCCTGATTCTTAAAAATACTCTTAATATCACAGCTAATTACATACATAAATGCATACGTATTCATACACACACATACACACACACACACACAGCAGAAAGAAAAATTTCATGAAACAAAATGTAGTTTTTCTATGTGGATTATGCTCTGGCCTATTCTATTCAATTTGAACCCATTTTATTTCACGTTTTTGAAGTGATGGTCATGAAGACCACGTTAACTAAACTGATTTCACAAACTAGTAATTGTTTTATGACCTGTAGTTTGAAAAAGAGTGCCCTAGTATGCATCTTAGAGTATGTTAACAATTACAATAAAAATTTCTATTATAAACTAAATTTGAAAACCTTTGTCTTTAATAAAGTTAAATAGGTTTCTCTCATGAGAGACTTCCCAGGGTTTAGTATCCTAGGTATGACTTTCCCAGAAGAGGCTCGATATAAAAGACAGCATTTTCTAATTGGATAGGAGAATGTGGAATGGAACAGATCATCTTTTACTCTTTCTTCCTTTCTTCCTGCCTTCCTTTTTTTCTTGTCTCCCTATTTTCTTTCTTCTTTTCTGCCTTCCTTTATTTCTAGGAACTGCCTTCGCGGAGTAGTTTAAAGGAAATATGCTACATATGTTTAAAAAAAAAATCTCAGGTTATTTTTGGCTATGACAGATCTCATTTTTTTTGCATTTTTCATTTGCCCAAATTACATATTTCTGTGTGTGAACTTTGAATTTGTCAGACAAAATTGCTCTAATTCTCTGACAGCATCAACTCTTCATCCCGTTATTTCTTCTCATGTGACACACTTTGCTCTCCTATTCCCTGAGTAGGATAGTCATAAATTTCACATACTGCATATGTTCACATTATAAAATTACATCTATGTTACAAATAAAAATGTACCGTTCAAACCCTTTAGTCTATTTAGATGCCAGCCATGTTTACTGAGTTTATTTGATGGTATTCTACAGATCAGAGAAATATTTATGTTGTTTTAAATCAATAAATAATTACTATTTATTTGTACAGCAACAGAAAATAGAGAAATAAAAGGTCAAAACTAACATTTATTGAGTGACCACTACATACCAATGTCATTTTCTTCACCAGTGTTAAGTCAGTTAATTTTTGCTACATAAAAAACGACCACAAAGACTGGTGATTTAAAATAGCAGTGGTCTATTATTTTCCACAATTCTACAGGTTGGCTGGGTTTAACTGGGTAATTCTTCTGTTGGTCTTGCCTGCAGCCATGTGGCAGCAATCATCTGGCACCTCAGCTGTGGCTGGTGTGTCTAAATGACCTCAGCACATATCTGAGGCCTTGATGCAGCCTCTTGACTGGGTCTCTTTTTCCATGTGGTCTAATAATTCTTAGCCTCAGGACTTCTGAGGCTAAGTCTCTAAAATTCTCAATTCTGCCACATTCTATTGTTCAAAGCAAGTCACAGGGCCAGCCCAGATAGAAGGATTCTACCTCTAGATGAGAAGAGTTAAAACATATTGTGGCTGTGTTTCCCAATATACCACATATGATATCCTTATAAGAATGTTGTAATATAGGTAGAAAGATTAAGGATTGTTTTAAAGCAGAAACCTCAGAGGGAGTTGGAGTAAAAAGCATCTATTCCTGCTGAGAAAGAAGTGGTAGCTTATAAAATACATAACGTGGAGTAAACAATTGACCATATTCTATGCTAAGTTTTACTCGATGTAGGGCGCGGCCGGATAGCCATTACGCATGCACTAAGTATGCCGCTAGGGCGTATGCACCTAATATGCTAGTCAGGTTTTGAAGCAGTGGCCTATCCAAAGTCCGGCTTGCGAAATGCGATAACCATACGGACGAATCAGGGACTTACACGAGTCCTTAAGCCCTTATATAAGCAGACAGGCTCGAGCGTACGGGGTCTTCCTTCCATCCGCCCGAAACCAAGCTGTACTCCAATAAAGTGTGATGCGAGAAGAATCTAGCGTGTGGTGATTCGTCATTCTGCTGGTCAGAAGCGGCTCGCCGCAAGTGGTGCCGAAACCCGGGAACCTGCGCGCCCCGCATGGAGGACCGATTCAGAACTCGACACACGGAGTGAACCGCTGTTAAGTAGTCCAGTTTAGGTATGTTTTTGCTGCAATAGAGCCCGAGATTTTATTTTCGCTTTCGTTCTCTTCATAGCTGTCGCACTTTTTGTCTGCGTGTGGCTACGGTGCCATCAGCCCGACCGAGTGTGTCTCCCCTGGCCATTAGATAGGTCAGAGATCTTCCCGCTTTAGCAAGTTGTTCATATATGAGAGTGAACTATGGGGAATAGTTCATCCGCAGAACCAACCGTTGGATTCCATGAGCCCATCCAAGCCCTTCTGAACGATCGAGGACTTAAGATTTCACATAAAACTATTAGTAAACTGTTGCAGGATATTGATGGTGCCGCCCTATGGTTTGCGGTGTCTGGAAGCCTGACTGTTCCATCTTGGGAAAAACTGGGGAAGGACTTGGCTGATCGTCACAAAATGGGGGAGCTCTCTCGAGGCACGTTTCCGTTATGGAGAATGATACATTCGTGCTTAAGAGAAGGGAAATGCGAAGATATTGTACAGATGGGCCGTAAAGCTCTTAGCATACATCAAGATAGTGCGTCAGAAAGTGAAAATATAGGGACTACGGTAGATAGGCCTAAGAATCCTAGGAAAAAGAGAGAAAAACAAATAGAAAAATCGGATGCAACGCCAGGATTGTATCCACTTTTAGATGAATTTAAAGCGCTTTATTTGTCTCAAGATGAGTTGAATCCCAAGGAGGAGGCGGATCTGGAAGAAGCAGCTGCCGAATATGAAAGAGGACGATATGGCAGTTCCCCATGTGCTCGTCCGCCATTTTGTGCCTCTGCGGGTGCTCGTCCGCCATTTTGTGCTTCTGCTAAATCAAAAGCTTTAACATGTACTCAGACTTCCGCTTTTATTGCTAGCGCCCCCCCTGGCGCTGCGGTTCGGGAACCGCCAAAGTGTACATTCATACCCAGAGAAGTCTGGTCTCAGGTACCCACAGCTTTTCCGGTGTTTGAAGACCCAGCCACGCGTCAAAGATATTATGAGATGGTGGATTATAAAATACTTAAGGATCTTGCAGAGGCTGCCAGGGGATATTTAAGCAGAAGTTGAATATCCTGCAGCTGAATGCAACCAGAGTGGATCCAGTGACTCTTGGAGAATTTACCACATGGCTAGCTAGAGCATTTTCCTTTTTTAAGGAATGGGTGGGTGTGGGACTGTTCGCAGCCTGCTGTTTGTTTGGGATAGTGTTGTGTCTCTGGTTGGTCTGTCGTATTCGCATTCGAACCCGGCGAGATAGGATAATGCTCACTCAGGCGCTTGTGGCCATCAGTGAAGGCGAGTCCCCCGCAGCCTGGCTCTCCACCCTAAAAAACATATGATCGCCCTTGCACAGAGGGGCCTTGCCGCCATTGCACCTCTATAGGGGATCGGCCCTAGGGGCTGCCTCTGCACGGAGAGGTCTCGTTACCATTGCACCTCCATGAGGAGCCCATGCCACGTGAAGACAGCCCTTGCACCCTGCAGTTCGATTGCGAGCATTGCACGCAGGAGGGTGTCTGCGAATGCAAGCGGAAACTACCGGTACACCGTGTACATACCCCGGTATGAGCACTGGTACAGGTCAATGTCCGCTGCAATGGTCGAAAAGAAAAAAGGGGGAGATGTAGGGCGCGGCCGGATAGCCATTACGCATGCACTAAGTATGCCGCTAGGGCGTATGCACCTAATATGCTAATCAGGTTTTGAAGCAGTGGCCTATCCAAAGTCCGGCTTGCGAAATGCGATAACCATACGGACGAATCAGGGACTTACACGAGTCCTTAAGCCCTTATATAAGCAGACAGGCTCGAGTGTACGGGGTCTTCCTTCCATCCGCCCGAAACCAAGCTGTACTCCAATAAAGTGTGATGCGAGAAGAATCTAGCGTGTGGTGATTCGTCATTCTGCTGGTCAGAAGCGGCTCGCCGCACATTTCTGTTAATTTTTAAAAATTGTTTAAGGAGAAAGAGCTATGATTCATTTCTCCTTTTGTGGGACTAACTGTAGCATAGTAGAAAAGGCATAACCTCTAGAATTATAGAATCTGGATTTGAGCACTGGCTCCTCCTATGACCAGTTATGTGGTTTAAAGCTAGCATAACACAATCAAATTTTCTTCAGAAGGATCCAGGTGAAAACTAAAGAAAATAATTTTGGAATAGTATCAGCATTCGATACATGATACTCATCTCTCCTGTCTTCTACTCTACCACTTTGCACTTTGTTAATACCTGTTTAAACAAAGCAAACCAAAATGCTAGACTCCAAACTGCTTTTCTCTCTAGCCTTTTGCACTGCCTGGCTTAAAGTACAACATAAATAAAGAAGGTTATGTGATACATTTTTTCCCTTCTATTTAAAATGTGATGGTAGCTAGAAGGGAAAGAGAAGAATGTTAAACTATTCTTTTCGAAATGAGCAGAAAAGCACCATTAAAAAATCAACAAGTCATACAGGACTTTTGACTGTGTATGTATATGTGTGTTGGGAAATGGTAATTAAACTTTGAATTATACATGCTGTGGACAATCGAGATACTAAATATTTTAAAAATCCGACAAAACACAATTTAATTTGAACGATAACAACTAGCATTTGTAATACCTCTAGAGGAAGCCTAGGACTTACCCAAAACTTTGGAATCATTGGACATGAGGTCACACCACCAGCACTCCTACTGAGAGAAATGGTGAGAAGATATTGGGACTTAAATTTAATTTTTCTAACCAAAAAACAAAATGAAACATAAGATACACAACTTTGGGGTAAGGGGAGAAGAAAGGCTTCAGATAGACATCAAGATGCCTCTAAGACAGAAGGCAGTGAAGGTATTTGTTGGGTCTACCTTCTGAGAAGCTTATTCAGGATCTTTGTAAAGGAAGCCTTTCATGTATGATGGTCTTGTCTTTCCAAATGTTTACTTCTATCTGTTGCTCTTCCAGGGTTGTGCTGTAGATACTGGGACTGGGACAGTGCCAGGGTTGGTTAACTCATTTTTGCCAGGACCGTTATTGATCAAGCAAATAAATTCAACAACCGTTTGAGGAAAAAAAAGTCACGGAGAAGGAATAACAATGAAAGAAACATTGGCCTAAGAGATTGTCAAAAGATATAGGAAGTCTGATGAGACATCCAGGAAGTCTTACGAAGGACATGCCCAGAAGAAAGAAAACACTTTCCTCCGGTCACCTTAATTTATGATTGCCCGCTATCCCCCCTCCCCAGTCAATATGGATGAGAGGCAAGCCAAGATTACACTTAATTTTTTCAAGTCACAGAAGATCTCTCATAAAATATTTTTAACTGTCCCAATTCAAAGAAGTGCTAGTATATTAAAAAATTACTAGGGATTCAAAAGTGACCCTCAATCCAGGCAAGGCAATGAAAATAATCTGATTTTTAAAGACATGAATAAGAGCTACATAGCTCTGTTAAATAGCCACTTCCTATATCCTGGCAATAGCCACAAACACAAAATATTATAGCCTCACCTCTAGTTTTCACTATTGACTCTTATAGACATATGGTTTGCATCATGTACAAGTAAATGATATTGATGCCCTTTTATTAAGTTTTTTTTTTTCTTTTTGCAGTTTCAGTCCTCTTTTGGAATACATCTGTATGCAGGGTGTCCAGTAATATTGAGAGTCATACCTTCCACGGTTCTTTGCCACCGCATGATGAAAAGCTCTATTTATATTAAAATGAAGGTGTCCCTAGGGGAGAGAGACATAGAACAGAATGAAACAACAAACAGAGCTTTAGAGACTGAATCCGTGAAGTGACAGTGACGGCAAAACGGTAGCTCTTGTTACCAAGGGACCCAGAGGAGTGCAGCAAGACTTACAGCGTGAGCCACACTGGCGTGGACTTGACAGCTCTCGTAGGTTTAAGTACTCACAATCCAGCAGTTAAGCAGATAATTTTTCATCTTGCACATCTTGACTTGGTATGTCATTGAAATAATATGTTGTTGGCTGAGGGTCGGGGGGACTTTTGTCTCCTCCTGTTAATCAAATGAAGCATTTTATCAGATTATCGTATTTCTTCATATAATTGAACTCAGAGCAATATTGTGATGCAATGTTCTGTTTACTCCAGGTAATGAGATAGTAAGCCATGAAAATCACATTAACTTTAATGTGATATGATATCCAGATATCCAAAATATGATTCTTTTCCTTTTCTTTCTCTTATCCAAAAGAAAGAAAAGGAAAAATATGTATTGAAGTACTAAATTTCCCTCCTTGAAGACCAATTTTCCTGGTAATGGAATGGATGCAACAGGGTTTCCTTGGAATCGCTGATGCCATGCAAACATGTGTCCACAAGCAGAGCGGCCAATGAATGAAGTGAAGAAAGACTTGGGTTTTCCCTTTCGCTTTACTCTTCAGGTACAGAATCTGGTGAAAGTGATTTTACCTCTTTTGATGCAAGTTCATTATCTATTAAATACCATACTGGATTAGGTGATCTCTGTTTCTTTCCAGAACTAAAACCTTAATAGAATTTCAGATTGAGAAAAATTCAAAATATTATTTATAAGAAGAGCTCAAAATTGATCATTGTCTGGGCGCTTTATTGAGATTACCTGGAAGTTAAGAATCACCATATAAGCAAAAACACACGTCCAGGCTATTATTTTGTGGCCTCAGTTGTCTATGTATTCAACATGGTTTCTCTGAGAATTTTGGAGAAGGCTATGCGCTCTCCATCAGTTAATCTTTGAGTACAGAAGAATTGGCCTTTAATTCAGGTATAGGTTCTTCTCTGGTCTTTTATTTTTTTATGAGAGATGGAAACCCCCCCACCAAATCAGCTGTTGGTTAAGATGTGTAGGTCCATATTTAACCGAGAATATAAATGATCTGAATTCTGAGTGCTTGTCAAAAAGCGTAATTTCAAACGCATTGGTTCCCAATATCTAGCAAAAGATCTGCAGACGGCAACAGTATACAGAAAGGATTGCTTAAGAGACGAAATCATCCATTATTCCACACTTTAAAATCTACCACTAGATTTGGTCAAATCAGAGGACAGCTGCATACCTGGATGATACTGTATTGACCCCCATAGAATTGCCTTTGCTGAAATGTTGTTTTTGGAAGAATGCCGACAACACTATGGAACTTGTCATTGTGCCTACTCTAAAAGTGCGGTTGAGGGTGTAAGCCAGTGTATTACATGGTGCTGGTTTTATGAGGACCTTGGGGAGAAATTTCTGTCGCATATTAGTAACAGCAATAATTTTGCTTCTCGTAACAACTGTTCTGATTTTATCATATATTTCTTGTAAACTATGTAACTGATCAGGATTCTATTTTCCCACTGACTGTTAGAAATCTTAGGGCCAGATTTGCAGCCCACCAGTAGTAAGTCTTTATGGTATGAATTTTTTTAGAGGTCTCATTCCTGGCTCCGTTTTATGTCCCTACCAATATTTTTCTTCCCTTTATCTCTCCTACTTTTAATTCAAGTTATCCCTTTATTTTATTTTTCGTTTTAATCTGACAAAAGCATTTCTGAAACTAGGTGAGATATATAGATCTATCTATCTATCTCTATCTATATATCTCACCTATATATAAAAATAAATATATATTTATTATCACGGATTTATGATTCCATAGGCTGCTGAGAGGGTTCTCTACTGGTTTCTCTTACGCTCACTCTTGTGACTGCATTTAACTGCAGGTTGCTTGCACAGGAAGGTTCCAGATGACCTCACTCATGTTCAGTAGTTGGTTCTATCTTGTAGGATGCCTCAGTTCTTCTTTATAGGGTCTTTCATCCTCCAGTAGGCTAGACTGATTTCCTCCCATGGCAGTTCCTGGGCACTTTTTCAAGAAAAAGAAGATAGATGCTCCAAGACCTCTTGAGGTTTAGGCTCTGGAACTCAGGCAATGTTATTTCTGTTGCAGCCTATTGAGAATCAATATGGCCAACCCAGATTCAAGTCACAGGGAAATTAACTCTGTCTCCTGTCAGGAGAAGCTGCAAATGATTTGTGGACATATTCAATGTACCATAATAATATTGCTCACTGAAATGAGAGGATTGTGTCCTGACCGAGTGTGTTCCGTGTCTTTAAAAACTTGCTTCCCCTGTGGGGATAGCTGGTCTATAAAAAGTTGCTGCAATCTGCTCCTCCAGGCTCAGCTCTTAAAATCTTGCTTCTACCACTAATACTGAACCTCAGCTCTCATCTGTTTCCCCAGGATTCCTGCTATTTTTTACCTTGTCCTTCTCTATGAAGTCACTTCTCGTGAAGGTTTGAATGTTCTGTCCATTTCATTGAAAGGGTTATGGGTAAATTGTTCCCCCGTAAAAGGATATGTTGAAGTCCTAAGCCCCAGTACCTCAGGATGTTACCTTATTTGGAAATAGGCTCTTTACAGAAGCAATCAAGTTGAAAGGAGGTCTTCCTGGGCCCTAAACAAATATAACAGGTCTTATAAAAAATAGGACATTTGGACAAAGAGACACACAGAGGGAAGATGATATGAAGAGACACAGAAGAAGTACGTGTGGAGATCAAGCATTGGAATGATGCATCTACAAGCCATGAAAAGCCATGCCAAAGCCCTGTCAAAGATGCCAGCAAATCACCAGAGGCAAGGAAGAATTTTCCTACAGGTTTCAGAGGGAACATGGACCTGCTCCTTGCCATCTCAATATTGGATTTCTAGTGTCCAGAACTGTAAGCCAGTTTCTGTTGTTTTGAGCTACCCAGTGTGTAGGACTTTGTTTTGGCAGCCCTGGCAAACTAATACAGACAGTTCTTCATGGAATTCCAAATCTTCAACTGCGTGGACTACTGTCTACATACCAGCTGGTTTCTGTGTCAGTTCATTCTCCTGAAAGGCCAACTTAAATATTACATCTGTGTCTCTGATTTGTCATACTTGAGTCATTGCCTGGCCCTTCAAGAATATGTCCTGGTAACTCACATTTTACAATATTTTTAGTCCTTAGAGTCTAAATCTCAGAAGAAAGCAAAGGTTTAATTTTAATAGAATATAAATTTCAATATTATTAGAACTGATGGCCATTTTCAGCAGTAACCTGATGAAAGACCTACTGGGAAATATCCATAGTTTAATACCCAACGATAGGCAGATTCCACAAAGGTGGTGACATAGAGTTTTGTCTTAAAAAAATTAGGGCTTCCCTGGTGGTGCAGTGGTTGAGAGTCCACCTGCCGATGCAGGGGACGCGGGTTCGTGCCCCGGTCCAGGATGATCCCACATGCCGCGGAGTGGCTGGGCCCGTGAGCCATGGCCGCTGAGCCTGCGCATCCGGAGACAGTGCTCCGCAACGGGAGAGGCCACAGCAGTGAGAGGCCTGCGTATCGCAAAAAAAAAAAAAAAAAAAGTAGTTAAAAGAATCACCAACATCTAGAGAAATCAGAAAACAAATTTGGCATGACTAAAGATTATTACAATATTATAAAAGACAAAATAATAAGGAAAAGCATATTTGGTTTCCCACAGCTTTCCTTGCATATCACTTAATTTTTTAAATGGATTTTTTCCCCAAATTCACACTATCAAAAGGAAGCAGCCTATTGGCATTAATCTATAGAACAAAAGTTGGAATGAATAAACTGAGAGGATTCATTGAGGTGGGAGAACCAGGTAAAATTATCACTTCCATCATAGTATAAATAGAAAAGGACTCTGCATAAGCAGTGAGACTTCTGAATGAAGAAAAAGTCATTTTATTAGAGCTGAAAACATGATGAAAGAGTTAGCATGGCTTATCCTGGCATAGGTTAAGCCCAAAGCAAACCTGCCAACTACTGTTGAATTACAAGTTTAAAAATCTTCAGAAAGTTTCCTTTAAGTACATATATTATAAAATGTAAGTTTTTAAGAAAAAGTTATAAGCTAAGAAACTTTTCCTATAATCTTATTAAAGCACAAATGTTTAATTTAATATTTAAAGAAACATAATAGTGTTTTCATGGAGATATGTTGAAATAAACTTCTTTATATTTTTAGTTATTTGGCACTAATACATATGACAGTTAATGTATGTGAGTATTAATATACTGTGATGTCTGTGTGAGTTCCCTTCAAATGTTTTCATAGTATCATACTAATTACACAAATCTACTTTTATAAAAATTTGGTGTATCAATTTTAGGCATGTTATTTATTTATTATTACATATTTCATTCTAGAAATCCACATTAAATCATGTTTCTTAAAGATCTACACGTTCCCATCACTTCACATTTGACCTTAACTCAAAAATGATATTTGAATAATCTTTTTCCTTAAAATATATTGCCACATATTCCTTTCTCTCTACCACCTACCCCTCACACATCTCTCTCTCTCTCTCTCATACACACACACACACACACACACACACACACTCTTATTTTACATAGAAACATAATCTATCATGACATTACATGCTGAGTTTTCCAGAGCTTTGTCATCAGATCATGACATTATTACCTCACATTTAATAAATCAATTAATTTGCATATTTGGAGGGCAAAGATTCAGAGTGTTTTGAAACATTTATTATTATAGTGGAATCTGAGGCAGCTTCAAATAAAAACATTAAATTACTTGTTGCTCCATGTTCATGATCTTCCATTCAACCTAAAAGGCTTCACTGCATTCAACTGAGCACCTTTAAATAAGCACATAACTAAATAAAACACATAACTGTTAGTTTAGAAAAAAAATCCCAATAACAAGCGGTGTTCTCCGTATTGACATACAGTAATTCCATTCCGTGTAACTGAGGTCCCTTCCATGACCTGGAATTGGTGTGGAAAGAGCGGGGACAGATGGCCTTGGAAACTGCCACCTCTGGGAGGATGGGGAAAGCTGAGTTGTTTCCCCAAAAGTCTCTCCTTCCTCGTCACGGACATTTAGTAAAATCTAGTCAGAACTAATAGCCTTCCTTATTTATGCTACCACCTTATAACTGTAAAGAATTTCCGATAATTAGCTTTTAGGAATTTTGAGATTCTGTTGAATAAGTATTCTGTAATTTAAAAGTGACTGAAATGTTTAGAGAGAGAACAGTAGCTAGATATGTGATGGGGAGGTAGATAGATGGATCAGCAGATATTTTAGTTGTAAGATCACAGGTAGCAAAACATCATTAAGAACACAATTGTCTTAGAAATTTAATAGTGCAGATGCCATTATAACAAAATGTGTTCAGGAAAAGTTTCCTGTTTAGTCAAGTGTTACCCTCAGCCATTCTGGTTTGTTCTCCACAAAGCAGGGAACAATGTTCTCCCTGTAGCCCTGGAACCGTATAACATAAAACTGTAGATCCAAGAAAATGTCAATTGCTAGCTCCCTTCCCACTAACTCACTTGTAACCTCTGGGAACTCTCTTAACCTCATCTGTAAAATGGGGCTAATAACATTGACCTATTTTATTAGCGGCTGGGAGGTTTGGCAGTGAATGTTTGAGAAGCACTTTAAAAATACAAATGGAAAGTGAAAAAAAAATAGGAGAGGTCATGTAGGTGACAGCAGAAATGCACACAGTATTTGAGGTGAACCAGGTTAAACAAATATGCAGCTGAGACCCCTGAGTAAGAGGTGATTCCATGTGGTGGGCAATTCACGCTCTTTCTCTTTAGAGGCAACAGCATGTTTATGAAGCATTAGATCAGGCAGCACCATTAGGAAGAGGGTTTTTGATTCCCAGAGAATAGTAATTTCATTAGCAGTGGCTCTCAGCAAAAGATTAGCACTGTATACAATTTTGAAAATGTAAATGCAAAGGGAGCTACACTGGAAAGGGGAAAAAAAAACCCTCAGAGACAAAAACATTGCATTTTTCTGCATAGATGCAAAAATACACAAGGGTTTGAAAGCTGCTTGGAAGTCTGAATGTTGAGTATCAGTATGGGATCATCAAGAAGGAAAATCACCCCTGACACAAGTCAGGGATGACTAATTGAAGTAAATATATTCACTGAAGGCAGAGATTAGCAAGTAGACAGAAATATTCCCATAAGCATCTCCGTGTCACAATAACTACAATTTGGAGCACCTATTCTGTGTCAGACATATACTAAATACTTCAATAATTTCAATTAACCCTCTCAGGGTTACTACAGGGTCAGTGGTATTATCCTCGTTTTACACACGAGGAAACTAAAGTTCAAATAAATTGTTTAACATCCTCAAGATCACAAATTTAAGAAGAGACCCAACAGGGATTTGCACCAAAGTCTATCTAATTCTCAAGCCCAACATTCTTCCATTATAAGTACGGATGCTTATCCCAACAAACCATCCAGAGACAAGGCAGGTATTCAGAGAGAATCAAGGCCCAGATAAGCCTTGATTATGTAGAAGCAGGTATCTCAGCAAAGCATCTGTAAGACTTTCACTTGTAATAGACTGTATGTGTGTGTTATTTGCCTTTTAAAAGTACCTTATCACAGTATGATATACATATACAAAAATGCATAACTCATAAGTATATAATACCTTGAATTTTTACAAACTGAACACCCCTGTAACCAGAACTCAGATCCAGAAACAGAACATTCCAGTGCCCAGAAGCCTCCGGAGACCCCTTTGCAGTCACTATTCCCCCAAAGGGTAATCCCTATCCTGTCTTTGAACAATGCAGGTTAGTTTTGTCTGTTCTTGAATTTAATGTAAATGGAATCATAAAGAGTGTATTCTCTCATGCCAGACTTATACTCAATTTTTGTTTCAACCAGTTTATTATGTGTAGTTGTTGTTAGCACTTCTCATTGCTGATAATATCTCTTGACCGGACTGTAAGATAGCATATTTATCCATTTTACTATTGGACATTTGGATAATTTCCAACTTGGGACTAATAGGAATAGTGTTGCTATGAATATCTTATCTATGTTATTTTGGTAAACACATATATGCATTTCTACTGGGCATTTACCTAGAGCAGAATTTGTACATCATAAGGTATGTGTGTGTTTAAAACTAATTGTACAGTTTTACAAAGTGTTTGTACTAATTTATACTCCCATCTTCAATGCATGAGAGCTCCAGTTCCTCAACAGCCCACCAACATTGGTATTTCCCTTATTTTTTTCACATTAGTTTTGATAGTATATGTTTACTGTTATTTCCCTCTGCATCTTGGAGAAATATTTTTAAAACAAAAGCAAAGACTGCTTAATTATCTGATTAGCAGAATTCTAATGCAACAAATATTTTTGTCCATAATTTCAGTAGGCATAACCTCCATGACTAATTTTGGTGAGGCTAAAATCCCTGTTGGAAATGATGGAGAATTTTCTTTTTTGGATTTCCTTTTTTACAAAATAATATATACACTAATGATCTTTCTTTAGTGGTGAAGGGCCACTTCACCTTTGACCTGAGTCCCAGAGAGTTTATAAAATTTATCTGATTATTTCTTACAACACAGAAAGCAAAATACCACATAGAAGCCTTTCTGCTTATGGTAGCAATAAGAGGAGGAAGAGGAAAATGGATAATCCACAGAGTGCCTCTGAAAGTAATAGATTTTCTAATTGTCCGAATGGTTTTGCCATTTCTCTGTTCTGTGTCTCCATGTAGTTTGATGGGTAATGTGAAATTTGATTCTGTAAGAGATTCCTGATGAAGTGAAATCAGAGAACACATAGCATGTGTTCAGTCTCTGATCAAAGGACTGGAAATGGGTAGTCATGGATAGAGAGGGGTGTTGTACAAGGAGTCTTGAACTATTAGTCAGGAGACTTTAGTTCCATTCTTGGTCCCACCATTTGCTTTGTGACCTTAATGTGGTTCTTTAACCTCTTAGGGTCTGATTTTCCTTGGCTGTAATCATACAACTTCTAAGGCATGTTTCCCAGAATAAGGAACATGTTCATTCGTATTTCTGGATTCTACCCTACGGGAAGTGATTCATATTTTATGGAATGGGGCTCTAAAATTAGCCTTTGAAAGCACACCAGTGAGTCTGCCTATTGAAGTTTGAGATCCACTGCTCTAAGATAGCTTCCAGAGCAGCATTTTCCAGACTTTCCTCAGCATAAACATGATCAAGACTGTTGACTAGAAACATAGATATCCAAGCCTTCACCATGACCCCAGACATTCTGATCAGTAAGTCTTGATGAGTCTTATATGTATGAACAAGCTCTTTGAGGATCCAAATGATCAAGCAGATCTGGGGGGCACTTTCCTTTTATTCTTTTTTTTTTTTTTTTTTAAACATCTTTATTGGGGTATAATTGCTTTACAATGGTGTGTTAGTTTCTGCTTTATAACAAAGTGAATCAGCTATACATATACATATGTTCCCATATGTCTTCCCTCTTGCGTCTCCCTCCCTCCCACTCTCCCCATCCCACACTTCCAGGCTGTTACAAAGCACCGAGCTAATATCCCTGTGCCTTGCGGCTGCTTCCCCCCAGCTATCTACCTTACTACGTTTGTTAGTGTGTATATGTCCATGACTCTCTCTCGCCCTGTCAAAACTCACCCTTCCCCCTCCCCATATCCTCAAGTCCGTTCTCCAGTAGGTCTGCGTCTTTATTCCTATCTTACCCCTAGGTTCTTCATGACATTTTTTTCCCTTAAATTCCGTATATATGTGTTAGCATACGGTATTTGTCTTTTTCTTTCTGACTTACTTCACTCTGTATGACAGACTCTAGGTCTATCCATCTCATTACAAATAGCTCAATTTCATTTCTTTTTAAGGCTGAGTAATATTCCATTGTGTATATGTGCCACATCTTCTTTATCCATTCATCCGATGATGGGCGCCTAGGTTGTTTCCATGTCCTGGCTATTGTAAATAGAGCTGCAATGAACATTTTGGTACATGACTCTTTTTGAATTTTGGTTTTCTCAGGGTATATGCCAAGTAGTGGGATTACTGGGTCATATGGTAATTCTATTTGTAGTTTTTTAAGGAACCTCCATACTGTTCTCCACAGTGGCTGAACCAATTCACATTCCCACCAGCAGTGCAAGAGTGTCCCCTTTTCTCCACACCCTCTCCAGCATTTATTGTTTCTAGATTTTTTGATGATGGCCATTCTGACTGGTGTGAGATGATATCTCATTGTAGTTTTGATTTGCATTTCTCTAATGATTAATGATGTTGAGCATTCTTTCATGTGTTTGTTGGCATTCTGTATATCTTCTTTGGAGAAATGTCTATTTAGGTCTTCTGCCCATTTTTGGATGGGGTTGTTTGTTTTTTTGTTATTGAGCTGCATGAGCTGCTTGTAAATTTTGGAGATTAATCCTTTGTCAGTTGCTTCATTTGCAAATGTTTTCTCCCATTCTGAGGGTTGTCTTTTGGTCTTGGTTATGGTTTCCTTTGCTGTGCAAAAGCTTTGAAGTTTCATTAGGTCCCATTTGTTTATTTTTGTTTTTATTTCCATTACTCTAGGAGGTGGGTCAGAAAGGATCTTGCTGTGATTTATGTCATAGAGTGTTCTTCCTATGTTTTCTTCTAAGAGTTTGATAGTTTCTGGCCTTACATTTAGGTCTTTAATCCATTTTGAGCTTATTTTTGTGTATGGTGTTAGGGAGTGATCTAATCTCATACTTTTATATGTACCTGTCCAGTTTTCCCAGCACCATTTATTGAAGAGGCTGTCCTTTCTCCACTGTACATTCCTGCCTCCTTTATCAAAGATAAGGTGTCCATATGTGCGTGGGTTTATCTCTGGGCTTTCTATCCTGTTCCACTGATCTATCTTTCTGTTTTTGTGCCAGTACCATACTGTCTTGATTACTGTTGCTTTGTAATATAGTCTAAAGTCAAGGAGCCTTATTCCTCCAGCTCCTTTTTTCGTTCTCAAGATTGCTTTGGCTATTCGGGGTCTTTTGTGTTTCCATACAAATTGCGAAATTTTTTGTTCTAGTTCTGTGAAAAATGCCAGTGGTAGTTTGATAGGGATTGCATTGAATCTGTAGATTGCTTTGGGTAGTAGAGTCATTTTCACAATGTTGATTCTTCCCATCCAAGAACATGGTATATCTCTCCATCTATTTGTATCATCTTTAATTTCTTTCATCAGTGTCTTATAATTTTCTGCATACAGGTCTTTCGTATCCTTAGGTAGGTTTATTCCTAGATATTTTATTCTTTTTGTTGCAATGGTAAATGGGAGTGTTTTCTTGATTTCACTTTCAGATTTTTCATCATTAGTATATAGGAATGCCAGAGATTTCTGTGCATTAATTTTGTATCCTGCTACTTTACCAAATTCATTGATTAGCTCTAGTAGTTTTCTGGTAGCATCTTTAGGATTCTCTATGTATAGTATCATGTCATCTGCAAACAGTGACAGCTTTACTTCTTCTTTTCCGATTTGGATTCCTTTTATTTCCTTTTCTTCTCTGATTGCTGTGGCTAAAACTTCCAAAACTA
Source organism: Phocoena sinus (assembly GCF_008692025.1). Lineage (NCBI taxonomy): Eukaryota > Metazoa > Chordata > Mammalia > Artiodactyla > Phocoenidae > Phocoena > Phocoena sinus. The sequence continues at coordinate 29,204,138 of NC_045767.1, read as the reverse complement.
TGTTGAATAAGAGTGGTGAGAGTGGGCAACCTTGTCTTGTTCCTGATCTTAGTGGAAATGCTTTCAGTTTTTCACCATTGAGGATGATGTTTGCTGTGGGCTTGTCATATATGGCTTTTATTATGTTTAGGAAAGTTCCCTCTATGCCTACTTTCTGGAGGGTTTTTATCATAAATGGGTGTTGAATTTTGTCGAAAGCTTTCTCTGCATCTATTGAGATGATCATATGGTTTTTCTCCTTCAATTTGTTAATATGGTTTATCACATTGATAGATTTGCGTATATTGAAGAATCCTTGCATTCCTGGAATAAACCCCACTTGATCATGGTGTATGATCCTTTTAATGTGCTGTTGGATTCTGTTTGCTAGTATTTTGTTGAGGATTTTTGCATCTATGTTCATCAGTGATATTGGCCTGTAGTTTTCTTTCTTTGTGACATCCTTGTCTGGTTTTGGTATCAAGGTGATGGTGGCTTCGTAGAAGGAATTTGGGAGTGTTCCTCCCTCTGCTATATTTTGGAAGAGTTTGAGAAGGATAGGTGTTAGCTCTTCTCTAAACGTTTGATAGAATTCACCTGTGAAGCCATCTGGTCCTGGGCTTTTGTTTGTTGGAAGGTTTTTAATCACAGTTTCAATTTCAGTGCTTGTGATTGGTCTGTTCATATTTTCTATTTCTTCCTGATTCAGTCTTGGCAGGTTGTGCATTTCTAAGAATTTGTCCATTTCTTCCAGATTGTCCATTTTATTGGCATAGAGTTGCTTGTAGTAATCTCTCATGATTTTTTTTATTTCTGCAGTGTCAGTTGTTACTTCTCCTTTTTCATTTCTAATTCTATTGATTTGAGTCTTCTCCCTTTTTTTCTTGATGAGTCTGGCTAGTGGTTTATCTATTTTGTTTATCTTCTCAAAGAACCAGCTTTTAGTTTTATTGATCTTTGCTATTGTTTCCTTCATTTCTTTTTCATTTATTTCTGATCTGATTTTTATGATTTCTTTCCTTCTGCTAGCTTTGGGGTTTTTTTGTTCTTCTTTCTCTAATTGCTTGAGGTGCAAGGTTAGGTTGTTTATTCGAGATGTTTCCTGCTTCTTAAGGTGGGCTTGTATTGCTATAAACTTCCCCCTTAGAACTGCTTTTGCTGCATCCCATAGGTTTTGGGTCGTTGTGTCTCCATTGTCATTTGTTTCTAGGTATTTTTTTATTTCCTCTTTGATTTCTTCAGTGATCACTTCATTATTAAGTAGTGTATTGTTTAGCCTCCATGTGTTTGTATTTTTTACAGATTTTTTCCTGTAATTGATATCTAGTCTCATGGCGTTGTGGTCGGAAAAGATACTTGATACAATTTCAGTTTTCTTAAATTTACCAAGGCTTGATTTGTGACCCAAGATATGATCTATCCTGGAGAATGTTCCATGAGCACTTGAGAAAAATGTGTATTCTGTTGTTTTTGGATGGAGTGTCCTATAAATATCAATTAAGTCCATCTTGTTTAATGTATCATTTAAATCTTGTGCTTCCTTGTTTATTTTCATTTTGGATGATCTGTCCATGGGTGAAAGTGGGGTGTTAAAGTCCCCTACTATGAATGTGTTACTGTTGATCTCCCCTTTTATGGTTGTTAGTATTTGCCTTATGTATTGAGGTGCTCCTATGTTGGGTGCATAAATATTTACAATTGTTATATCTTCTTCTTGGATCGATCCCTTGATCATTATGTAGTGTCCTTCTTTGTCCCTTTTAATAGTCCTTATTTTAAAGTCTATTTTGTCTGATATGAGAATTGCTACTCCAGCTTTCTTTTGGTTTCCATTTGCATGGAATATCTTTTTCCATCCCCTTACTTTCAGTCTGTATGTGTCTCTAGTTCTGAAGTGGGTCTCTTGTAGACAGCATATATAAGGGTCTTGTTTTTGTATCCATTCAGCCAATCTGTGTCTTTTGGTGGGAGCATTTAGTCCATTTACATTTAAGGTAATTATCGATATGTATGTTCCTATTTCCATTTTATATATTGTTTTGGGTTCGCTACTATAGGTCATTTCCTTCTCTTGTGTTTCGTGTCTAGAGAAGTTCCTTTAGCATTTGTTGTAAAGCTGGTTTGGTGGTGCTGAACTCTCTCAGCTTTTGCTTGTCTGTAAAGGTTTTAATTTCTCCATCAAATGTGAATGAGATCCTTGCTGGGTAGAGTAGTCTTGGTTGCAGGCTATTCTCCTTCATCACTTTCAGTATGTCCTGCCACTCCCTTCTGGCTTGTAGGGTTTCTGCTGAGAGATCAGCTGTTAACCTTATGGGGATTCCCTTGTGTGTTATTTGTTGTTTTTCCCTTGCTGCTTTTAATATGCTTTCTTTGTATTTAATTTTTGACAGTTTGATTAATATGTGTCTTGGCGTGTTTCTCCTTGTATTTATCCTGTATGGGACCCTCTGTGCTTCCTGGACTTGATTAACTATTTCCTTTCCCATATTAGGGAAGTTTTCAACTATAATCTCTTCAAATATTTTCTCAGTCCCTTTCTTTCTTTCTTCTTCTTCTGGAACCCCTATAATTCGAATGTTGGTGCGTTTCATGTTGTCCCAGAGGTCTCTGAGACTGTCCTCAGTTCTTTTCATTCTTTTTTCTTTATTCTGCTCTGCAGTAGTTATTTCCACTACTTTATCTTCCAGGTCACTTATCCGTTCTTCTGCCTCAGTTATTCTGCTATTGATCCTATCTAGAGTGATTTTAATTTCATTTATTGCATTGTTCATCGTTGCTTGTTTCATCTTTAGTTCTTGTAGGTCCTTGTTAACTGTTTCTTGCATTTTGTCCATTCTACTTCCAAGATTTCGGATCATCCTTACTATCATTATTCTGAATTCTTTTTCAGGTAGATTGCCTATTTCCTCTTCATTTGTTAGGTCTGGTGGGTTTTTATCTTGCTCCTTCATCTGCTGTGTGTTTTTCTGTCTTCTCATTTTGCTTATCTTACTGTGTTTGGGGTCTCCTTTTTGCAGGCTGCACTTTCGTAGTTCCCGTTGTTTTTGATGTCTGTCTCCAGTGGCTAAGGTTGTTTCAGTGGGTTGTGTAGGCTTCCTGGTGGAGGGGACTAGTGCCTGTGTTGTGCTGGATGAGGCTGGATCTTGTCTCTCTAGTGGGCAGGTTCACGTCTGGTGGTGTGTTTTGGGGTGTCTGTGGCCTTATTATGATTTTAGGCAGCCTCTCTGCTAATGGGTGGGGTTGTGTTCCTGTTTTGCTAGTTGTTTGGCATAGGTTGTCCAGCACTGTGGCTTGCTGGTCGTTGAGTGAAGCTGGGTGCTGGTGTTAAGATGGAGGTCTCTGGGATATTTCCACCGTTTAATATTATGTGGAGCTGGGAGGTCTCTTGTTGACCAGTGTCCTGAAGTTGGCTCTCCTACCTCAGAGGCAGAGCCCTGACTCCTGGTTGGAGCACCAAGAGCCTTTCATCCACACAGCTCAGAATAAAAGGGAGAAAAAGTAGGGAGAATTAGTAGAAGTATGAGTAAAGAAAGAAGGAAAGGAGGAAAGGAAGGAAGGAAGAAAGAAGCAAAGAAGGAAAGAAAGGAGGGAGGGAGGGAGGGAGGGAGGAAGGAAGGAAGGAGGGAAAGAAGGAAAAAAGACAGAAAGAAAGATGATACAGTAAAAATAAAATAAAGTATAATATAGTTATTGAATTAAAAAATATTTAGAAAAAAAAAAGGGGACGGATAGAACCTTAGGACAAATGTTGGAAGCAAAGCTATACAGAGAAAATTTTACACAGAAGCATACACATACACCTTCACAAAAAGAGGTAAAGGGGGAAAAATCATAAATCCTGCTCCCTGAGACCACCTCCTCAATTTGGGGTGATTCGTTGTCTAAAGGAGGGAAGGAAGGAAGGAAAGAAAGAAAGAACGAAGGTAAAGTATAATAAAGTTATTACAATTAAACTTAATTATTAAGAAAAAGAATTTTTAAAAAAAAGTCATGGTCGGATAGAGCCCTAGGACAAATGGTGGAAGCAAGAGTATACAGACAAGATCTCACACAGAAGCATACACGTACACATTCACAAAAAGAGGAAAAGGGAAAAAAATCATAGATCTCACTCCTAAATTCCACCTCTTCAATTTGGGATCATTCCTTGTCTATTCAGGTATTCCACAGATGCAGGGTATATCAAGTTGATTGTGGAGCTTTAATCCGCTGCTTCTGTGGCTGCTGGGAGAGATTTCCCTTTCTCTTCTTTGTTCTCACAGCTCACAGGAGCTCAGCTTTGGATTTGGCCCTGCCTCTGCGTGTAGGTCGCTGGAGGGCGTCTGTATTTTCCCTCAGACAGGACGGGGTTAAAGGAGCCGCTGATTCGGGGCCTCCGGCTCACTCAGGCCGGGGGTTGGGGGATGGGGGAAGGAGGGGCACTGCGTGCAGGGCCGGCCTGCGGTGGCAGAGGCAGCGTGACGTTGCGGCAGAGGCCGGCGTGACGTTGCACCAGCCTGAGGCCCGCCGTGCGTTGTCCCGGGGAAGTTGTCCCTGGATCCCGGGAACCTGGCAGTGGCGGGCTGCACAGGCTCCGCGGAAGAGGGGTGTGGAGAGTGACCTGTGCTCGCACACAGGCCCCTTGGTGGCGGCAGCAGCAGCCTTAGC